>NC_089756.1:49103130-49108130 GCF_040412425.1 Macrobrachium rosenbergii
GACTCTGGTGTTCATTAGAAAAGAAAGAAGAGATCACTTATTTAAAAAGAAAAAAAAGTAAATAAATAAATAAAAATGTAATTATCAAAATGAAAGGAGCATTGTATTAGGGTATTAATTAACTGCATCTTTGCTTCAACTTTTGAAGTTCCAATTGCACAACATCCTTAGGGAGACTTCCACAGTCCAACGGCGTGAGGAATAAAGGACCTCTGGAACTGAGAAGTTCCACGGCGAGGCATATTTACTGCATATTGATGCTTCTGTTCAGCAAATCTGGTTGCTCTCGGCAGGAAAAGGGATCAAGGATCAACTGTGAATGTGAAAAGATCTCTGTTAAAACACAGCTTATGAAAAATTGACAACAAGAGACCATCCGTCGATGGTCCAAGACATAACTGCTCATATTAGGAAACAGGAACCTACCACCACGAACCACTCTATCTAAAAGAGATAAATCTCTGGCATAAGCAGACATCCACAACAAAGAACAGTATTCTAGTCAAGGAAGGACACATGATCTAAAACATGTTGCATTGATTTTATCAGTTATATATATATATATATATATATATATATATATATATATATATATATATATATATATATATATATATATATATATATACATATATACATGAGGCCTTACGTACAATACCTAACTTTCGTGCGGCATTCGCTGACACTTTCATTAGACGTTTCTCAAAAGTAAGATGTGAGTCACAAGTTACACACAGAGTAGTGAAAGCTTCAGACTCATTCAGCAGAGTCCCATCCACAGGAAGGGAAGGATGGGAAGAAAACCCGTGAGAGATCTACCAATCAATAGAGTTTCGTTTTACTGGAATTCAGCCTCATACCCTACCGACTACACCATTTACTAATTCGGTCCATGTCCCGATTGAGGCTGAGGGCAGCTTCATTTCTCATAAGTGGAGACTTTACTACACCAACAAGTGTTGCATCATCGGCATACTGAACAATCTTGTTTTCCAGGCCAACAATCATATCACTTGCAAACACTGAAAATAGCAGTGGACCAAGAACACTAACCTGTGGAACTCCAGACACAATAGGTCTTGGTTCACTAAAGATCCCTTCAACAGCAACTCGCTGCTGCCTACCTGTAAGGAAATCTTGAAGTAATTCTAAAACATATCCACCTGCTCCAAGATTCTGAAGTTTATAAATAAGTGCCTTGTGATTTACTAAATCGAAAGCAGCACTAAAATTTATTTGAATTATTGTACACTCAACACCCCTATCAAAGTTCTCTTGCAAATGGTACGTCAAGTTTAAAAGAGCATCGCAGGTACCTAATTGCTTCCTATATGCATATTGACTATCAGATAACAGTTCTTTATATACCACATACTAATATAGTGGCTTAAAATAACTTTTTATGCAACTTTGGAGAGCACAGGAAGAATAGAAATTAGCCTGTAGTTGCTGCAGTCTGTAGATATGTCATTCTTTGGAACAGGCACTGTATTATTAAGCTTGCGCTCATCCACAAAGGTACTACGTCTACATAAAAATCTATAGAATCTAGTAATCTTGAAGACAATACACTAGAAACCTAGCTATGAAGATTATCAAGAATTTTCAAACAATATATATATTTATATTTATCAATATATATATATATATATATATATATATATATATATATATATATACATATATATATATATATATATATATATATATATATATATATATATATAAGTATATATAGGTACATTATACATTATCTTTTTTTTTTTTTACTTTATATTATTATGTATATATAAAGTATATACAATTATATATATATATATTATACTTTATATATAAATTATATATATATATATATATATATATATATATATATATATATATATATATAAAGATAAAATCACAAAGTGAAACTTGGAAACACTGGAGTGCTTCTGTTAAGTTTCTCTACTTTGCAGACTTGAAGAAATATACGCTATGTCTTTCAAAAGAAAGCTTGTATAAACTTGAAGATGGGATTTCTAGCGTCCAACACAGTTATCTGCGCCATAAACAGGATTAAATCCATTTGTAAAACCTCTTAAATATTTAATCCACCACTGTTTTGGAAGTTCTACAACTTATTTAAATATTTAATCCTGTTTTGGCAGTTCATGATTTCGTTCCAGGTACATATGTTTCTTTATGATCTTCATTTTATACATAAACATACATTCACACATATATAGCATAGTGTTTGCCTGTGGATTTTATTTATTTATATATCATATATATATTAGTATACATATACACACACATATATATATATATATATATATATATATATATATATATATATTTATATATATATTTATATTATATATTATAAAAACAAACTATTATATCTTAAAGAACAAACTGTTGCGCGGTGCGTAATGATCACCCAAATCCTCGGACCCAAACTCGACACCCAGTCTCCAAGGGCAGCGTGAAACACCATCTCTGCGCAATCATTACTTACTAAGTATCCCGTTTTTTCTCGCCAAAAGCTCCCTCGCTGTCTGTTACTGCCCACAAATTCTGTCCGCGCTAACACTGATGATTGGCCTTTCTTTGATTTTCCTCATACTCTATGTCTATGCAGACGTTTTTCCTTGGTGTATGATAATTAGATTAATTCTTCATTGGAGGAGTGGATAGAGTTTTGGCTAGCACTCTGTTGGCCCAGCGTTCGACTCTCCGAGCGGCCAATGAAGAATTAGAGGAATTTATTTCTGGTGATAGAAATTCATTTCTCGTCATAATGTGGTTCGGATTCCAGAATAAGGCTGTAGGTGTTGCTAGTATTCATTTCCGTCATAATTACTTTTTAACCAGTTGGTCCCGTTGCTAGTTACCCAGTTGGTTCTTAGTCACGTAAAATAAATCTGATCCTTCGGGCCAGCCTCTTGGAGAGCTGTTAACCAGCTCAGTGGTCTGGTTAAATTAAGATATACTTAACTTTTACTCTGAGATGTCTCCGTTCAATTTTTCTCTCTGTTTCAGAGAGATGACCGAACAGATTGATAGCTCTCTTCAGATTTTGGTAATATAGCAAAAGATATAAGATAAGGGATGAAGAGGCTGGGGTTTAATTACGAAATACGCGAAAACCTTTCGTTAAGAATTCATTAATTTCTTAATAAATAAGTGCCTGTACAGTGTCTTAAACTGCATGTGTCACCCTCTCTGAAATGAAACTCTCGTCCAGTGATTGGCTTCCAGTATCCGTCTGATTCACTAATGAGACTTCAGTACTCGAACAGCAGTATCAAGAATTTCTTAAATAATTCCAACCAACCTTTGCATACTATTGTGATGTTCAAGAATAAAGTAGTTCGATTCCTTTTTATCACGTTGGCCCCTTGTCCGACTGCATTTGTTTATGAGGTATTAAATTTACCAAACTTCGAATGTCTCCCAAACCCGTATAATCTGCCATGGAGAGATGCGATAACGCAAAACTGGTTGATAGATCTTGTGGGTTTGTAATGGGAAAGATCTTGTGGGAATTTTTGTAACTCAAACCATCGCCATTATGGAGGGTCAAATCGATTATCAGCGTAGCACTGATACGAAATGAATGCAAAACGTTGCATTTGATTGTTATTCCCATACGGATATTATTTCTCAAAACCGAACTACATTAAAAAGTGTAACGAAGCAACACTGATGCAGTTTGACACCTTAAATACACGAACGCAAGAAGCGCAGTAAAAAGCGCCGCGTTTGATGCGCAACGAAGGCCTCAGTGTTTCACATCCCTCATGTTTTTGTCGTCAACTTGCACATTCTACACAATTCCCGACCATTAGGTTAAGGTCCGGAGTAAATGTATCCGGCGGAGCAAGACTGGGGCCCCAGCCGAATTGGTAAATCCCGGACATTAATCGTTCGGAGGAGCGAATGTCAAAGGCGTTTGGAAATCCGTCCGCGTGCTTAGAATTCCTTCGAGTCGTTGCTCCCACTTGCAGGAACTTGGTTCTTGAATGACTGTAATTGGCAGAGGAAGGCAAGGGTTGGCTCTCCCGAGTCTCTCTTAATGGACAAGATTCCTAACTCAGAGGGGCGGGGCTGGAGACGTTTAGGCTCTGGGGGCTGTGCACATGTTGACCTCAAGTCTCAGGTTGTACAGGTATACTAAGTAAGGAACACTCCGAATATCGATAGTAATGACGAACCTTTCAGAGTAAGAAGATAATAAATGCCTCCTCCGCGTTGCGCATATACCATTCAATAGATTTTCCCCCTAATTACCTGTGTTTTCTAAGCTTACCTCATCAAATGTCTTAATCACCAATTAATTTACATACGGAAAAATATTCCAAAGAGAGAGAAAAAAGAAAATGGCCACTTAGCTGTAAAATAAACTCACTACTAATGTGGTGCATGAACAGTACTCAAACGAAAACAAATCTTTAATATAATTCCGTTCTGCATTTATTCTATTCAAAATGTCCAAAATGTCTTTCTAGTTACCATGAAAAGCTGAAACTTAAAATACATTCATAACCACGTCAGAAATTCTGCACAGCTTATAAAAGTAACTTTCATCATCAAATTCAATGATTCTCGTTGTTGCAGACTACAAAATTTTCAGTGATGATGTTTTTCGACTTTTCCTTTTCGTAAGTGGAACTTACTCTCTTGTTGAGAACCGTGTGTGCCTTAATATGCCGTAATTCATGCTACAATATCTGTATACGTTAATGGGATATGGTAGTGCCACAGACAAGTCGACAGGTGTCAAATAACTTGGTATGCAAATTTTTCAGAATCGAATGCTATAAAGTGAGAAAGGAGACAGAAAATGTAATTCTGCTTTCATATCCTTTTCTCTCTCTCTCTCTCTCTCTCTCTCTCTCTCTCTCTACCAATATTGTACAAACGAATATGCTTCACGCAATAACACCCTTTACGTCAGTGAGAGAATAAGTGTATTTCCTCTCTCTCTCTCTCTCTCTCTCTCTCTCTCTCTCTGCCAA
>NC_089756.1:49113130-49138130 GCF_040412425.1 Macrobrachium rosenbergii
TGTCGGTACGCACTGGGGAAAAAATAAATATACGGATCCACTGATATATACATCCTTTCCTGAAAAACACTTGGCAAGGAAACTACATCCAAAAAAGAAGAAGAAGAAGAAGAAAACTGGGTGCTTTGAGGGAGACAGACAGGCGTTGAATCTTAAGCAGGGAATAATAAAAAAAAAAGAAGGGAGACGGAAGCTGCTGACGTTCTTCATGTTGCCCAAAGCCGAGGCAATGCATGAGATAAATGATTCTTTCGCACGCACTGCAAATGCAACCAGCGCACGCGGCTCTTATGTTATAATCCTTCCATTTTCGCTCCTTCTCTCTTTCTTTCTTTCTCTCTCTCGCTTTTTCTCTCTCTCTCTCTTTGCTTGGGTGTGGTTCATGTGATGGGGGGAAGAGTCATGAGCTTTCATTCACACAAGATTCGCAGATATTAATCTTAATCCTATTATAATATTGATAAAGATATGAATAAGATTTTTTTGGTTCTTGAATAAACGACGTTTTGCTTATTTTGAAAAATTGTTATTAGAAATAAAAGCAGACGGTGATTGCCTTAATTTGAATAAGAGAGAGAGAGAGAGAGAGAGAGAGAGAGAGAGAGAGAGAGAGAGAGAGAGAGAGAGAGCACTCTGCTTACTTTTAATACATTATCTGTTTATCATAAGTTTTCAATGTCATCTGTATGGTACTCCCCTTCACTCACTTGTTAAAAAATTTTCTCTTTATTTTTCTTCTTTTCTTTTTCATACTGGCATTCTTGCTTGTCAATAAATGGCACCCCCACTTACAACACAAATGTGAGTCAATGTGAAACTAAATATTAAAATAATGCCAGCTTAACAGTACTTATCAAAATGATCATATTCACTTTCACCGATTATTCGCAAAATCCTCGAACTGATATTTGAAAAAAAAGTAAAAAATGGGCAGAAGTTTCTTCGCCGCAATCGAGTTTTCTGTACAGCGTATAATGCTGTATGAAACTCTCAGCCACGGCCCGGTGGTGGCCTGAGTTCTTGGCACCTATAGCGGTGCCAGACGCATGAACATGGCTAACTTTAACCTTAAATCAAATAAAAACTACTGAGGCTAGAAGGCTGCAATTTGGTATGTTTGATGATTGGAGGGTGGATGATCGACATACCAATTTGCAGCCCTCTAGCCTCAGTAGTTTTTAAGACGTGGAAAATTAAAGAATGGATACCATTTCAAAGCGTAATTACAGTTAGATTTTCAGACTCCACTGTTATGATAACACGTATTTATGCATTACGTGTCGGTGCCATGCAGCCTTGCTCCTATGTCACGAGAACGTCTCCTACGAAGACTGAAAATATATGTGTGAAGATATAAATAAATAAATACATTTATCTATCTATCTATTTATACATATACATATACATATACATATACATATATATGTATATATATATATATATATATATATATATATATATATATATATATATATATATATATATATATATATATATATATACCAGAAATAAGCTGAGAGCAGAACATATTCTCGAACGCGAATGATCCGAAATAGGACAAAGAACCACTCAAATTCAGCTTCATATTTATCCTTCTAAACACGAAGAGTTTCGCAACGCCTTTAAATCAAGACCTACGAACGCCCTCTCCCACTGACATTCCATTTACGAAAAGGAGTCCCTTAAGACTGAGTCGTATCTGGAGCACGGAATGTTGTTGATACCACATTGGAATACACAAGGAAAAAGCGCGACATTACTCATGTTTATGAACCCCTATCTGCAAGTATATTCCAACTAGCGTGATTATTTCTCTTCTCGGTCGTGTCGTAATATCATAACCATCTTACAAGAGTCTCTGCTTTCCTAGAGCCTATTAGTCTTACAGCCTTTAAAATTGGTTGACTGATTGGTCGCTGTAGACAGGCGTAACATCGACAATGCTCATGGACGCTGAGTCCATGTCCCTCAGGAAGTGGAGTCATCAACGCCACGTTTTTCTTGTTCTATTCACGTCTGGGTCAGATAGGGGCTATAGGTGTCTGCTTCTTCGGCCTCTGAGCAGAAAGCAATGATTTAAAATCTAAGAATTTCTAAAAACGGACTTAAATTTTTTATAACTATACTATGGAAATCCAGACTCCAATTACCATACTGACAAAATGTTTGGTAAGTCTTAACTTCTTCAAAGTGCTCTTTAATCAAGTAAATAACAGGTTATGCAAGCGTCCCACTCTCTCTCTCTGCAAAGACACAAATAACAGAACAAAACAAGTAGACATATACGCAATGGGATTAGTTCCTTCTAAATTTTTATCTGTTGACAAAGCATGTTCACATTGCAGGAAAGGAAAATAAGTATATAGATCATTACCAAGAGAAGTCGCACTGCAGATCATCATCATTAAAAATTTTACTAAATACACCTATTTACGTTCATACAACAGCTCACTACCTTATATGAGCCAACACACAGTCATATAGACAATTTCAATTACTGCATCCAAATTAGTTCTCCTTTCCTGTCATCCCAATCTCTTTGTAAATGCTGGATCATCACCTATTTCTCATCTGACTAAAGAATGCCATTCACCTGAAGTCGAACAATGAAATGTTTAGGAGACAACTCCACCTGTCACGTCGATTTCTGTCGTTCTTTCTTTATCCCGAGTAGAGGAAATGGTCGGAAAAAAGAGTGACTGAGAAAGAGAGGTGTATGTTACTAACCCCTCTCTAGTTCCTCCCCCGACCCCTCTCTATCTCCTCCTCCCTTCCTTCCACTCCCTGCCCCTCCCTCTCCCTGACCCAGACCTCGCTTCTGTTTCCTTGACAAACACACAAATAAGACGCAACCAGCAAACTCCCAAGACCAACTCAGGCGGGCCAGGGGTGAGATTGGTAGCGTCACAAAAGATGCCCCGGCATCAGTCGTGTTCGGCGGTGCGCGAAAATTCAATTGCATTAAACTGTCCCTAAGGGCGAACGACTGCCACCGAGCTGCCGGAGGACCTTTGGAGTGTTGCTCGACGACGACGAAGAGGTGGAGAAGGTGGGAGAGGAAGGGCGGGGCGTGGGGATGTGGGAGCTGGGGGAAGTGTGCAGGGGCTGAGATGGGAAGAGTCTCGGATGAATGGAATAAGAAATGTAGAATGATACATGAGTTGTCTACCCAATGATAAGGTATTAAACGCACAAATTAGCGTCCGATGTGACAAACAAGGAGTCTTACAAAGAATAAGATAAGGGGTGTGATGAACAGAAGGTAACCAGATGGTGGTAATGATGGGAAGAGATGGATACTAGGAAGAAAGAAGAAAAATACTGATCTCAAAAGTACGAAGGGTAAATTACGGTTATGTAGCGAAAAGTAAAGGAGTCAAGGAGAAGAAAAAGGAGCAGAATAAATCAGGGGATTAGGAAAGGGGGGGAAAATATGGCTTTTGAAAAGACTAGAATGGGTGACAGAAAAGAGAAACTAGAAGAAAAAAAAAGGGGCCTGCGGAGCAAAATAAATGGAGGAGGGGAAGACAAACAGAGAGCTTGTGTACTAATCGTAATAAAAGAAGGTTCAATGAAAGAAAAGAAAATAAAAAATCGCTGAAGAAATGAAGACAATGGGAAGCTGAAGGTAGCATAAAAGAGCTACTGGAAATTAGCGTAAAATTATGAAACAAACAATAACAAAAAGATAAACAGACTACGAATAGCAGTGCAGTTTAGCGGTATATGAAGGGAGAAAGCGAACCTTATTGCCTAATTAATCTTACAAATCTCATACCATAATATGAAAGGTAAATACTCGAAACAAAAAAAGTTTGAAGATATTTGGACATGGCGACCTTTAAGGTGGGTCCTTCTGAAGGAAGACAAACGTTAATAAATGAAAAACCAAATTAGAGCGAGTTGAGAAGCCATTGCAAAGGCTTCTCCCTACTTCCATTTCTACCCTTAACTGAAGAAGGGAGAAAATCCAATGACACAAAGATTACGAAAACAACGAAGTGGATTGGAAATATTTGCAAGAAGAGGAAACGAAGAAAAGACGAAGAGGAGGAGTTATTCATGGCTTTGAAGTGGCAAGGAAGAGAGAGAGAGAGAGAGAGAGAGAGAGAGAGAGAGAGAGAGAGAGAGAGATTAAAGAAGTGCCAAAAGTGGATGGAGTTGGAGAAGGTTACCGAAAAGATTTGCAATCAATTAAGACATTCGCCACATTAAAGGCACGACCTCTTGACGGGCAACAGGTGGGTTTCCTTCCTCTGTTGTATTTTATCATTTGTTTTCTTCTCTACTCATTAGTTTGGAGTGCTATTATTTCATAGATCTCTTTTTTTTTTTTTAACTGATAATGTTAACAAATCATGAATATTTAATTGCTTCTGCAAATGCCAGGAGAAACAAAAGGTAAAAGATGAAGCACTTCGACGTGTCATTCTGTTATTTCACTGAATATTGTTTTAACGTGCATTATGTTTTCTGATATTAAAATACTTCATAAATACGATTACGAACCAAAACGATAAAGAACATTTCTTTTTACATACTAAAAAGTGCCCGGTTTAAAGTGGTGAACTTCGTTTCAGTGAATAACACCAAAACAATAATAATTGTTATCTGGCAAAAAACTGCACAATGTGTTTCCTTTATCCCTGTCTGTAATAGCAATTCTTTTGTAGAGCGGCGCATTTTTTTATTCTTTAGCGCAAAGCCTCACGTATGCATTTTCTCTATCTTCTACGCAAATTGGGCTGTTCGCCCTTTCATCCTTAGCATAAAATGTGCATTCAAAATATATCTATATCTATCCATCTATCTATATGTATGTATACATTATATATATATATATATATATATATATATATATATATATATATATATATATATATATATATATATATATATATATATATATATATATATATATATATACATATATACTGTATATATATATAAATATGTGTGTGTGGGTGTGTCTGTGTGTGTGTTTAAACAAAGGCTAACAAGCATGCACATACACACACTATATGCACACAAAACACACACATCAAATCACAAAAGCAAAATTGAAATAACACGAATTCAACACTGATTTAGGACGTCTTAAGCAAGAGAGCTGAACTATTCAACCAAAATTGGTAATTGCCTGTTTGTTAACCTTTTACCGAATCGTTCAACCTTAATGAATATATCAATCATCTGAATGCAATCTCGTTTAAAGTGACTGCTATATTTAGTGTGTGACAGGATAACAATGCCATAAAAATATATAAAACAAGACTGCGTTTTCAGTCGAAGATGAAATTTTATATAATTCAGGTAGTGCCTTTAACCCTTCTCCGGTGAGAAAAATAAAAATCAAATAAAATCAAAGGAAAAAAAACAGTAAAACATTACGCTGTATGATGTTTTAGAAGCAATAACGGAATAATTTTAAACCTCAAAATATAAGATACAGACAGAATAAAAAGCCTTTTAAAAAGTATGGAAATGTTGGAGGAGGTAAAAGGAGGCGAGAGAGAGAGAGAGAGAGAGAGAGAGAGAGAGAGAGAGAGAGAGAGAGAGAGAGAGAGAGAGAGGAATTAAGGGGTTAACGGCAACCACTTTCACATATTTTACACGAATCTATCCCTTTCTTTCTTTTCACCCGCGCCTTTCTTTTCCTGTCCTTTCTCCTTTTTTCTTCTTTTATCAACGATTTTCATATCTTCTTTTGTCTTTCGTGCATATATGCGGGCGATTTAAGCTCCCGAATTTTCTTGCTTCCATTCCTCCTCCAAAGATCGGTTTCATTCTCGTTCAAGGCTGTTCATGGCTATCAGTGCATATCTAGACAGTATCTCGGACAGATCCAGAGGAAACTCTCGGCAGTTCAGCTCTCCCGGGCCAAATTTGCCTTGTATGACTTCTGCAGCTTCAATGGGATCCTTAAGAATTAGGAGATTCAAACCTCGATGGCTCTCGCTCTCTTGCGTTCAAAAATAAGTGGAAACAGATCGTGGGCAGACGATGTTACGGTCCTGGCTGTGCCTGTGTATTATAAGATGTTAGATGGGACTTTTTGGAAGGCCAAGGATCTCTAAGCATCTATGCACCTCTGTTCTACGCATCTAAGCACCTTTGCTGTAAAAATATATCTGCCTCTGTTTGAGAAATTTTCTCTGCTAAATCTGAGAAGTTTCCGTTTGTCTTTCTCTCTTACCCCACTTTCCTTCTGGGCCTCACTGGAATTATTACTGCTCACACCAAGTCCCTAAAGTTTGTTTCAAGGTTTTGTTGCACTACCCTTTATTTTTATGATAGATCCTTCTTTCTTTCATGTCTTAGGTCAGCATGATAGTGACTGTAAGCAACCTTCTCCTCTGCACAAATAGAAAACTGGTCGTTTTTCTGTCTTTTCTACCGACATCATTTCGGATCTTCCTCCACCTACGACATGAGAGCTGATGTATATTCCACAACTAAACTGTCTTAAAATGAACGTTAGTCTCATAAAAATGGCTAAATTATATTTCGGAAATCAAGAAGTGCGGCCAATGTGATCGGTTATGTATATCATTTAGTTTTGGTGTGCGAAATTCACAAATTTTTCTGGGTTCTCTATGTAATTCAGCGTGCAAAGAAGATTACTGATATTCTCCTTTACCTGCAGTGACCGAAGCTAATTTGGCAATTATGACCATGAACTTCTCCCATAAGTAAATAAACAAACTGATAAACTGATTAACGAAAATTCAAAACATTCCTCAATATTTCCATTAGCTAAACAAGTCCAGCCGCGAGATATCTAAAGAGAGTGAATGGTCGATTTGCTACCTGCAAAAGATTAAATATCGATTTTATGCGTTCCTTTTAAAATGCCAATCAAGCAAACACTTGGGCAAATGACAACAACCACAACAAGACTGAGTATTATATACAGAAGAAGAAATGTCTGTGTCCCTACTTTTCTCCCTGACTTCGAGGACCGTCTCTCAAGAAAACGGCGTCTTTTGGCTTCTTTATGACAAATACGTGAAGTGTTTGTGGGGAAGACTTAGGATAAATGCGATTAGACGATGGCGTTTGAGCTGCATGAAGAAGAGAGAGAGAGAGAGAGAGAGAGAGAGAGAGAGAGAGAGAGAGAGAGAGAGAGAGAGAGAGGATCTGAACAAACGAGGGACGATAAAGGACGAAATGAGAACAAAGAAAGGGATATTAAAATGATAGGGTTGATAGACGTAATAACTGGGGTAGGGATGATGGCACGGTGAGAGAGAGAGAGAGAGAGAGAGAGAGAGAGAGAGAGAGAGAGAGAGAGAGTTTAATAAAGCTGTAATTCCAGTGTTTAATAGTAATAAAGCTACTCACTGCTTACAACATCACTGTACATCCACAGGCCAGGTGTTTTTTATACATGACAAAGTTAACGAGAAGCAGTGATAATTGCGTTTTATGGAGGCTGTTTTGCTGTTTAATTATTTAGATACTGAGAGGGAATCCATTTCGTTCTTTAACCTTTTTTTCTCCTAATCTGCAAGGGGTGTGATAGTCTGTTTATTTATTCCAAATCTCAATTTTAGTTGTAAAGCTACTTCCGTATTCTTCAAACATGTATCTTAAAAATAAGTTTTCCTAGATGTCTATCTTATTTTTGGATTTTAAGTGACGGAAAATGCAACGGAAGATAACTCCTAATCAATCAATCTACAGCAGAAAATTGCATAAACGTATAACCATTTCTTGATAAACGTCCAACTATTTCTTGTAGTCGAAAAGCGTTCGGAGAATCACAGACAAAAACACTCCCATTGCAGAAGCTAATGGTTTGAATTCATCGCCTAATCATCAGCCTTGGTCTTACATCCTTCCCCTAAAATCTATCGCTATTCATTGAAACAATTAGCAGTACTACCGCCATTTAGATTTTTAGCACAAAGTTAATCAAGGAGAGCAAATCCTTCGCGTAAAAATCAAAGAATATGCGAAGAGAAAGAGTAAAACTTTTCACCGTTGGTCAAGATTAGAAGCTCATTCGATGGAAGCTGCTGCCGCTTCTTCTTCTTCGTTCTTTCGTGGGTTTTTCTTTTCCAGCATGGAACACCTAACTGATACAACTCAAGGAAGGAAACGACAATCAACGTTGCGCAGTCATGAAGACCAGACTAAACAACGTTTAACACTTAGAGTGAATTCGGCTCCTTTCAAAGTACCAATTGGAGGTCATTAGGGTGGCAAAAACTGCCTCCCTCCAGAATAAGGCCCCTGAGACTTCCTCCATTGAATCCATTTGTAACGGCGCCCCTCAGGTTGGAGATAAGCAGAGAAGTTAGCAGAACCAATCTCCCCAAACGTCCTCTGCCACGAAAGTTGAAATTGTAATGGCTATATTTTTCTTGCCTTTCGGAATGGAGGCAGGGAGGGGGCGCGCCCGATGGACCTGCTTCTTTCGAACTGGCGGAAGCCTTGATGTAAGATATCATATAAGCGTGGATATTAAATTCCTCGCGTGTTGCTTTCCTGCACTCTACGTATTAAGAAAGGGTGCCACTTGTTATAGGGGATGGGTGTAGCCTGAGATACAGGTATCGAGGTGACTTATTTTAGAGATGAAAACCGATAATTAATCGATTGAGAGGGTTGGGTAAGAGATCAAATATTCGATACAGTAAAAGCAGCGACTGTATTTGTTTTAAAAGAATGTTTCAGTTAAGAAAAGGTTATGACTGTGACATGTAAAAATGAAAGAAGTTACGGAAGAGCGAAAGTAATTAGTAGTCAGTGGAAAAAGAGAAAGGATGAGAAACTAGATAAAACAATGAACGCATGTGAAAGTAACTTTAAAGTTATTGAGGCTGTGTTGTCGTTAGATGAAGTTATAACGCTAAAAGAAAGTTATGGGAATATTCTGAATGTCAGTATGAACTTGAAAAATGAAAGTAGATCATATAATCATACTGTTATTTCAGAGTAAATGCTGCGAAAGATGGTAGGTCAGAGAAGCTGAATTGAGAGGAAATGAGCACAGAAAGGCGCCAGGAGCTCTGCAAAAGTTGTGGAGAAGAAAGAAAGGTGTTTAAAAAATTAAAAGCTGGAATGCGTACCGACTGTTCAGCCAACTTTCCCGTATGGAAATGCAGTGATTTTGTGACTGAAAAAAAAGACTAAACTGTTTTAAAGGAATGATTTGAATAGCACATGGGAATTATGGATGACTGAGAAGGCGAGAAATCTGGAGATACGATGGTGTCATAAAATGGTTAGCATAAGAAAAGATGGACGTGTGAGCTTTGAGGAATTTGGTGATAATGAAAATGGAGAAGGTAGGATCTCCAATTAGCACTATGACTCGAAATATAAGTATTCTAAATATCCTTGGACAAGGAATCAAGGAGTACGTGAAAAATACAGGGGAATGTAGAGAATTTTTAAGGTGGTGGGGCTGAGGTACTACTAGGTATAGCTCTGGTGCTGCAGAAGTACTTACCAGCACGAGACTGAAGAAGGTAGTGAATGTGGATTTGTTATATATATATATATATATATATATATATATATATATATATATATATATATATATATATATATATATGAAATGCACTTATATAATAGAATTTGTATATATATTTGAATTGGGACAGGGAATTCACTTTCATTCGTTACAAGCCTGTACGTTATAAACGAACTTTACTTTACGTGAACTGCACATATGAAGATATTAAAATATATATTTATACATACATATATATATATATATATATATATATATATATATATATATATATATAATATATATATATATATATATATATATATATATATATATATATATATATATATATATATATATATGTAATTGTAATACCTACAATGCCCTTAACTTTCTCGAAGTCTTCGTGCTTTTCTGGATACGCTTGTCACTACAAAGCCTTAAGATCCAAGTGCAAAAATATGAAGAAGTTATGATGTTTGATAGCGGGAAACGAACCCTGTTACCATAATCATAACGAGGTCGAGTTGCCGACCTGAACACAAGAAGGATAAAACTCTATTGCCTTTCGTGCATACATATACCTGTCGTTTTCCTGCTACCGGACATTATAATTTCTTCACATTTCTTGCACTTGGATCTTAAGGCTTTGCAGTGATTAGCGTATCCAAAAAAGCACGAAGAATTCGAGAAGCTAAGAGGGCACTGTGGCTATTACAATTACATGTGTATCTGGTAAAAAAGTGACCAGTAGATTCTACATTTTATATATATATATATATATATATATATATATATATATATATATATATATATATATATATACATACTACACACACACACACACACACACACACACACACACACATATATATATATATATATATATATATATATATATATATATATATATATATATAGTATATATATATAAATATAGTATATATGTGTGTGTGTGTGAACAGCACATTAAGATGTACAAAAATTTGAATAAATATCCCAAGACCAATTAAAAATATTAGGCGAAACTGTGTGAATAACAAAGTCCCTGGATCAAGAGAAGTAAGAATTTTTAATAAAATGAGAGAGAGAGAGAGAGAGAGAGAGAGAGAGAGAGAGAGAGAGAGAGAGAGAGAGAGAGAGACTCTCATAACTGATGGATAAGGACGTGTGAGTAAAATGCAGAAAGAAAAAGTTTAAAAACGACGAAACACACTCGAAATAAAGAAATGCAAGTACTCGGCAAATAAAAGAGGGAAAGAAATGATTTGAAAAAGTACAAAGAGCAAAAACGGCATGTTTAGCGAAAAAGCATTTTTTGGCGCATGAATATTTATGTAAAACTACGCGGGTACGTATGCGTATGCGCGTGTATTGTCTGGGAAGGGGGAAATTTACTAGTGCATGTGTATGTGTGTGTGTGTGTGTGTTTATGTGTGAATGCGCATGGAGAGGTCGGGGGGTTTGGGATAGAGAGAGAGAGAGAGAGAGAGAGAGAGAGAGAGAGAGAGAGAGAGAGAGGGGGGGGGGGAGTTGTTGTGATGCCGAGGAGGGGCGCCCTAGCCCTCACCCCTCCTCTGATAGTGCACAAAAGAGCGGCGCGCATAAAACTTTTTTAGGGTTGGGTTTATTACGACCCGAAAGAAAAAGAGCAATCATGAGATAAATTGAAAGAAGGCCTCTCAACTATTCGGGAAAAACAATTACTGCTTTGGCAGCCCCACCAAACTTTGCTTTCGCGCTCCTCGGACGGACAAAGGGAATCCGAATATCAGCAGAGCAGATAAGGCCGGGCGAAGATCTTGCTCTTCTTTTTGCCTTTGTCGTTATGAAAATAAAAATGGTTTTACTGCCGTCCTGCAATTGCAGAGGCGCCGTTTAATACTTCGCCAGGCCAATGTTTAAGCAGTCGAGTTTCTCTTTTAAACACCTCTTTTTTTTCTTCTTCTTCTTCTTCTTTCCTTCTCTTGTTAGCTCGACCAGGTCGCTGGGACTTGCGTGATATTGTCTTTTTCGCTTTTCTTTGCAAGTGTAATGACCCGTATTTCCAGGAATTGAATGGAGCCACTTTACATGGAACGAGATGCTGCATCGATAAGAACTTTCACAAGAAATAATGATCATTAACTTACAGTCTCTTGACTTTAAGTTAATGATTAATTAATGCCCTGAGCCCCACAATTCAAAGTGAATATAGAAAGAGTGCATACCCTTCGAAAGCAATGTTGCTTTTTTATTGAAGGATTATATGAAAGAGCCCTTGAATAATTCACTTGTGTATGTTTAATCCTCGAGTTTATTTTCAGGTGGCAAGGCCTGCAACCTCGCATCTTTTACACAGGCAGAAAATGCACAACATCCAGCCATAAACGCATCTAGAAAATCTAAATGTCGTAATTAATTGGAGGCATTCACTTAAACGTCGCCTTCTTTGCCCCTGGGGGGAAAAAGAATGAGGAAAAAAGAAGAAAATGAAGGGCGTAAAAGACCCACCTATTTAATATTCCTGAGAGAAAGTTCTGAGACTCTTTCAGAAGAAATCGAGTCAATCTTCCTGGAGGTCTCAGGAGAGAAGTAAGGAGGAGGGAGTAGGCGGAGGAGGAGGAAGAGAGGGGAGGGAGGAGGAGGAGGAGGAGGAGGAGGAAGTGATTGAGAGCCGGGTAGGAGAGGGAGAGACGAGAGGAGATCGGAAAGTATAGACGGGGTGAAGAGCCCTTGGATTCCGAAGTAATAGGATTAAGGCCACTTCCAGTGGTGTCAAGTACTTCTAACAGGCGGACTAATCACTATTGTGGAATTGGATCCAACTCGTTTGGATGCTCGATTCTTTCTTCTCTTCCAGAGCCTCGCGTTCCTTAGTGATTAAAATCTACTGCCAGTCTCGCTGCTTCGCTTTTTCTCGCTTGTTTTTTCACAGGTGATTAAAATTCCTGGCATGTTTTCATCTTATTTGTTTGCTTGAGGGACTTTCGCGCCCTCCAATGAATCAAATAAGACCTGTGACTGGCGGTGCTTGAACCTGTCTCTCCGTCGAACACTGTTGCTCCAGATGCTGCAAAGACGCTTTGAAATATATTTGGTATTTCAGTTTTAACCACAAAAATAACAGAACATCAGTAAAATAATAATTTCCATGTTATTCTATTTATTTTACGTCCGTCACTAAACTGTCAGTGTCTCGAAAGTGAAAATGATTTTATTCCTCATCATTGGTAACCACACCATCTTAAGATGATTCAAGTAAAAGAAAAAATAATCATGTATGATATAACTCAAAGTCTGACAAATCTCAGAGAATGCAATAAATATATGAAAATAACACATCCCCTTTCAGCTGAAGACTCACGTAAGTGCATATATTTCTTTTGAAGTTCATACAAATGTGTTTTAGTTCACAGTGGCTCCCTTTAAAACTTACTTTTGCAGCAAAATGTAACCATTTTTTCTTATCTTTCAAGCATTATGGATTAGCCATAAAACCCTCTTTATAAAGCTCTGCTGTCTTTTGAAATTATTCCCATTCACTACACACCAAACTATAAAGTCAAGACTCACTAAGAAACGCAAATCGGACGGAAGTAAAAAGGAAATTCCCAAGCATAAAACGACTTCAAAAGGATTGAGTTATAGGAAGTGAAGAGAAAATAACAGCAAACTGAAGAAAGCAAAGCCTCACATCGGCTTTAAACCTTAAAAATGAGAGAGAGAGAGAGAGAGAGAGAGAGAGAGAGAGAGAGAGAGAGAGAGAGAGAGAGCCGAGGTAAAACACTGCCTTTGACAGGGGACCACTGCCACGGTATACTTAAACAACAAGAAGCAGAACAGCTGGGGATAAATGAAGGGGGAACAGAGCTATAAAGAGGAAGGGTGGAAGGAGGCGAAAGGAGAAAGAAAAGGCATAGCAAAACAGGAAAGAAAGGGTCCAAAATAGGCGACGTAAACAGACAGATTAGAAAGATTAAAGCTTTAAATCTTTTAAATTTATCGGTCTGACTCATTTCCTTGATTCGATTGTCATTACATCGTCAATTTATTCTCTTTTCTTGTTTTTCATATATGTATCCTCTTCTCGAAAAATGAAATATTTTAGAAATGATGAAACTGGAATAGTCCATACAGACTTTACATAAGAAGTGTTACCAAGACTGATTACAATTGCAAAGCGAAGCTACAAAATCTTTTTCTGATAAAAAGACCTAAGATAGGTTTGAACTAATGGTGCAGTCTAGTAATTTTAAAGGAAGACGACACCTAGAGCAAGTCACCATGCAAAGAACTCAAACAGATCTCGGGCCTTGCTGTGACCCATTATCAACGGCATTTTGCTGGAGCTGGTGGTGAGCGGACCACCTGAATCATCTGTATAGCAACACGTACATAATTAAGAGTGACATTAGATATTTTATGGGGCCCAAAGCGTTTCCCCCGCTAGGATCAGTCTTGGATATTTTACTACAAAGTCACTGCAGTTAACTTACGGCTACTGGTATATATATATATATATATATATATATATATATATATATATATATATATATATATATATATATATATATATATATATATATATTTTATGTATATATATGTGTGTGTGTGTGTGTGTGTGTGTGTGTATCTCAGCAATTAAACACTTGCCTATGATGGTGAAGGCGGGTCTATTCCAGCTCCAGTAAATGTATCTAAATTCGACAGATATATGTACGCGCGAACGGGAATAGACTTATACCCATCATCGTAGCCAGGTGGATAACGTTACCTCGTTCTGATGCCCCGGAAGCGAGTTCGAATCTCACCCGAGCGTCAAAATATTGCCGTTTCTTTCTTCATTTGGAACTAGGCTTTGTAGTGACAAGCGTTTCCAAAGTGTGAAGAAATCGGGAAGTTAGGAGGGCATTGTGGTTTTTAATATTACATAGACACACATGTACATATACTGTATATGTGTGTGTGTGCGTTTGCGTGTCTACTGTGCACTGCGCAACATCGAACATCGTCTCTCAGGATGTTTATTTAATTAATGACGGTTGTCTAACACTCTACTCGATGTTTGCAAATGAGGAGGAGGCGACTTTTGTGTAAAGCGGCGACCTGTCAGTCGAATCCGGACGGCCGACGGAAGGAATGACAAACTGTCATCAGACCCAAATATATTAATGTCAGGTCTCCCGAGGCCGGGCGAAATTAAACTCATTCTCGCTGCTCTGATCAGAACTTTGCTGTCATCTGGAATAGGTGATAAGAACCGAAGACGATTAGTCACGGGAGTTAACTGGATTTGTATCAGTTGATAAACAAAGATACAGACTAAAAATGATAACTCATTCTTGTACTAAATAAAGTAGTTTCGTTTTGTTATTGATTCGAGAGCTGAAAAAAAGATAGACATCATTTTCTTAATCTGTTGGATTTTTGGGTTTCATTGCCACAGATTGTCAGTCATACCAGATTCCTAAGATATTATCTTTAATTTACTTTAATTGAATTTAACTTAATTTTTCTATACATACAAAAAAGGCATAAAACACCTCTGAAGTCTTTCCTCGTTATATCCACAGGATAGATCCACACTACAGTAAAACGCGCAGACATATTTCGGCACCTTATTGCACACATGTAGCAAACAAGCTGAAAACAAATCAATGAAAATACGTGGAGAATAATTCTTTGGCCAACGTTGGAAAATCGTACGAAGCACCGGTCGGGTCTGCCAATATGTCGTTGGCTTGTAGTCAACTGTTTGTGAGGTGTGTGCGTTAATCTACCGACCGGCATTCATGACATGTTATACTGTGGTGTAGACACATTCTAAGAGACACTTTACGCAGAAATAATCTCTAGATCAGACTGCTGCGTAAGAAGAGAATTATTATATCCCTTCACGGAGGATGGTATCCACTACATAAAAATGGACTGAATGCTGATGGATGAAGACATAACCGAGGTGGTTTCACAAGAAAACCTTGAAACTGAAGATAAGTTTGTTGCTTGTCCAATGCGAACACATATTTGGATAAAATGCATTCGGTCTCTCAGATCGATAGTGTTCTTGCCTTATGGAATCATTCATATATATATACAGTATATATGTAATATATATATATATATATATATATATATATATATATATATATATATATATATATATATGACTATTTATCACATCACCGTGATTCATATACAATATACAAACGTCCTTTATATCAATTACTCTACCTAGGTAGTGAATTGAATATTATATTATATATATATATATATATATATATATATATATATATATATATATATATATATATATATATATATATATATACATGAGTTTTGCAGTGACTGCTTTTGTACTTATCTCTGTGGCCATCCCTTGCTAGGGGAAATGACTTTAACTTTTAAAAATATATATACTTTTATATACTGTAGATCTCGCTGCCGCATTCAAGTTTTAACTGCTGCAAACCTTCCCGATGAAATATGGTAAGAAATGTAAAGCTATCATGAGAAGTTGTAAGAAGGTTAGTATAAGCGGAAGGATGAGTATTTGAGATGGTTCGGTCATGTGGAAAGAATGGACCACGACAGGTTAGTGAAAAGTGAACTGTCAGGGGAAGGAGAGAAAACTTAGAGAAAGTAGTGAAAGATATCCTTTCCCCATTTCTTCTCCGACTTAACAGCTACCTTAATTTCTTCCTGCTGATATCTAACTGAATTAAATGCACGAGGAAGCCCAACTGATGCCGGATATTCCAGCAAATTCTACTGGTCTTAAAACTTCAAAATGTCTGTGAAAGTTACGTAGGTTACATCTTCACGTTACGGAATAACGGCTTGGGAGTGTTTAATGTATTTTCAATAGACTCAAGGCGCTAAGTCCAGCAATTAAACCTAACATTAATTGCTCTTATTAGACATTTTAATCATAACAGAAGAGTAAAAGTCTGAGTTCAAGAAGCTAATATTAGCAATTTATTATGTTCCTTTCCTAAGTTTGATGTGCTGGTGATGACCCCCCTCTCCTTAGGTGTATGAAGCGGTTAGTGTTCTTGAAATTTTCTGTAGAAGGGGTTCACCCAAGATGTGGTAGTAACCAATAAGCCGCTTTGGTTGTTTCTCTGGAGCCAACCCCACGTTAGAATGAATGGCTCAAGGTGGAAACATGTGTGTATCTTCCAGAACCTTACGATTCACAAGGACACTTGCTGACACAAACAACCGTTTCAGCATTAATTTTCATGGGCTATATTTGTGAATTTTTATAGGATTACCTCAGTTGTCAATGATGACACAAATGTTGAAATGTTACAAATTTAATGAAGTCGAGCAACTCCAGCTAAATCCATTATAATTACAGACGGCTGCTCGCTAGTACAAGCTAGCTCCTCCAGGCAGTAATTGCTACAAAGGTTTTGTTGTTGAAAGACTAAGCTGGAAATGTAGGAGTTAGACCCCTGTACTGAATATATCGATATATATATAGTGTTCTTCATTTGGTCCTTCCTTCTGAGGGAAAATTCCCCCCAAAATGCTCTTTTTATGAGTTCATAATGGGAACACCTCTGAAGATTATCATTTTCAGTACATTAATTTCTTCCTTGAAGGCTGTCCTGCATGACATACTTAGTACATAAAAACTCTAGTTCATTGTCAGCAGTACTCGGGGTACTCAATTTTTCCTTTCTTCTATGAGGTCCTGATATCCATTACTTACTGAAATTTATAGCATATGGCCTCATTCTTTTTATCGGGTTTCCATTCACTGTACTGAGAGAATGCATTCTTCAAGCAAATGAGCACGACCAAACGCTTGTGGGGCTCGGGGCCTTCTTCTTTAGTATCTGCAATTATTTGCAAACGCAAGAAGACAAAATGGATGAGGACATCCACAGAATGCCAGAAGATGAAGGTGAATAGCGGTGCGTGTTTGTTGCAAAGGTGGGCGATAAATTGTTGCTTTATCCTCTATAAAAATTCTCAACACCAGGGCTTCACCTCTGAACGAATAATTAAATTTCATACCACACACACACATAGACTCTATATCTATCTATGTATGTATGTATATATATATATATATATATATATATATATATATATATATATATATATATATATATATATATATATATATATATATATATATATATATATATATATATATATATATATATATATAGAACCAACGGTCTATGGGATAATCCATACGCGCCCTCTCTATAGTTCCCATTCCAGCGGTCCAGCCCCGCGCCACAGCCACTGCCATAACAGAAGACAATTGCTTGTTGTTCAGAACCTGAGATAAGAGACAAATATTGCTGCACGGAGTCGTTTCTTCTCTCTCTATTTCCCCGTCACGTGCAATGCCGTTGGCGAAAGAATAGACGGACTGGTAATTTCGTCAAGGCCAGAGTCTTTGAATGAAGAAAGCCGTTCAATAAATTTTGGAACCATATGTACAAAAAAACCATAACAAGTGGGGCATCATATGAGTCCTGCTATTTCTGCTTTTGCTATAAGCGTGCAAGACTGCTTTATCTTATTTACGAAAAATTTTCCTCCCAATTCCAGGAGAGTATATACATATAAACATACATTCATACATACATACATTCAAGAACAAACGTAACTTTGAAATGCCCAGAAATTCTGAACAATAGCAATTAGACGAGCATAAATCTTCTTTTGTCCTGGCCTCCTCCTCCTCCTCCTCCCCGCCCCCACCCGAGCCAGACTTCCTTTAAAAGTGAATTTCAATTGAATGCTTAATAAGGCAAGAATTTGCATAACTACAGAGCGCATACGGTTTTTGTTGTTGCTTATTTTTTCCCGAAAGGTTGAAGGTCGCGCGAAAGCGCGCCAATTTTTCTCTTTCATTGTTTGCACTCTAGTAAATGCCAAGCTGTTATATCTAAAAGCCAGTACTCTAATACAAAGGCTATTCCGGGCCAATAAAACGGGCGCAAATGCCAAATGGACGTCGATAAATAACAGAAGTGATAAAGAGAAAGCCAAAGGATGAGTGACGGGGGCATGAAAGATGTGTAAAGAGGAAGGATTCACCCCCATGCCCACAGTCCCTCTGCCCCTTCCTCCCCCGCGCCTCCATGGCTGCTTCCATTCCGGCTTTCTGTACTTCAGACACTTCTAACTCACCCTCATTGTTTCTTCTCATTTCTTTTTCGTTTCAAGTAGCAATTATATTAGAAAATTTATTAAACAGAATATTCAGGGACAAAGTAAATTACATATATTGATAACGTTGTTCTTGAAGTGAACAGGTTTGAACTCTTATTCCTTCTTCTTTTTCTTCTCAAACTCAAATCATAATTGCATTAGAAAACTCACGATGCAGATAATTCAGAGTCAAAGCCGATACACTTTTTAGTTTTCTGTAAAAGAAAACTATTGTGCCGGCTTTGTCTGTCCGTCCGCACTTTTCTCTGTCCGTCCTCAGATCTTAAAAACTACTCGGGCTAGAGGGCTGCAAATTCTTATGTCGATCATCCACCCTCCAATCTTCAAACATATCAAATTACAGCCCTCTAGCCTCAGTAATTTTTCTATTTTATTTAATGTTAAAGTTAGCCATAATCGTGCTTCTGGCAACGATATAGGGCAGGACACCACCTGGCCACGGTTAAAGTTTCATGGGCTGCGGCTCATACAGCATTATACCGAGACCACCGAAAGATAGATCTATTTTCGGTGGTCTTAATTATATGCTGTAGTGGCTGTACAGAAAACTCGATTACGCCGAAGATATTTCGGCGCATTTTTTACTTGTTTCCTGAAATGATATTTTGAGAGCTTTAAACTTAATGTTTAACATAAAAGTTCCAACTGGGAACATGCAAAAAGTTTGCAAAAACATTACTGGGCTTTTAAAGAAATGGATTAAATTTCTTTTCCCGTATGAGGAAAAATATTTGCAACCAAGTGTTATTACAAATTTTCTGGACCAGGCACCGTAATGCCGTTAGATTAGATAGAAAGAAACAATAGAATGTGCTTGACAATTGTCGTTGGGCCAATTTTACAGAAACTTCAAATAGTAATCAACTATTTAACTATGCATCTTACTTGAAGGTCCTCCATCTTAAACTGAATTTAATCTGAGACTAATTCAACTTCAAAAGGTAATCATCAACATTAAAACTGGTTACCTAAAATGCAGGTGCTTCATCCTAAATCAAGTCTGAAGCTCCAATTTTCATGGAATAAAAATCACGTTCGCTTATTCTCATATTCTTACAGACTACTTGGTAATCTTTGCTTTAAAGAAAAATTATAATTTTACGCTCCCTTTTCCACAAATGAAGATACTCCCGAGATGAAAATGGCCGGGGGGGTTGTAGTTACTGATTGGTAGAACTTACACCAAGGGATGTTTGTGTGCGAGCGCTGGCAGAAGGGTGGAGCAGAAATAAAAGTAAAAACTTGAATAACAAATGATAGTATCTATGATCCTGTTAATTGGAGAATGAAGGTAAGATATGCAGGTTTTAATAATGCTGAGACATGTAACTCAAAAGAAGATTAAAGTGAAGACTTGTAATAACCGTTTTCTTTTCGCTAGCGGATGTTTATCTTAAAGAGCAAGTGTACTTTGAAATTGAATGATAGTCTCTGAGGCGTCTGTCAGTCCTTTACACAGCACTAATTTTTAATGTTTTCAGACTCCCGCCTTTATTCCACACTTAACGATTTGTTTGACAGGACCGGGACAAGGGTCACCAACATAGCAGTGATCCTGGTGTCACTTGAACTGTTTTTAACATTCTCATCGTTTCGTCGTGACCTCAAATTTTGGATTTGCAGTCTGTTTAAATCTGTGCTCTTTTAGGATGCTGATGCTTACTTTCAACTAGACCCCAACTTCTTTGTTTTAACACCTTTGCGTGTGTATCATTGTCTCTTTTATTTCGGATTATATCCTCCATATTCAGAATTGGAACATAGAATTTAGGCCAAAGGCCAAGACCTACGAGGTCATTCAGGGCTGAAAGGGAAATTGACAGAGAAGGGTTGGAAGGTGTAACAGGGGGACAACCTCACACTTGCACTATGAAACAATTGTTAAAGAAGGTGGAAAGTCAGATGGGAGAAACAATATATGAACGGAAGTACAGTAAAAGGAATGAGAGGTTGCAACTAAGGGTCGAAGGGACGCCTCCACATTTGGTCCCTTGTCCTTGTAGCATTTTTTTCTTATTTCCGATATCTAAGGCCAGCCGTTAGAACAGAATTTTGTATATTTTTGTTTTAATGGATGTGGGCCTTTGTATTTAGAAAGACAAGATAAGTTCGACCATATATAAATACCTGATCTAAGAATCACAAACGATGCATGTAATTTAATATAAGCGAATGCCAAAGGAAAATAATTAGGTAAAAGTTCAGTTCTGATCTTCTATCTTTTATTTTCATGTGGTATTCCCTCACACTTATGTATATGCATATATGTAAATTATATATGCGTATATATATATATATATATTATAATGATATGTCTTATGATATGTGTGTATTCTATAAAAGTAATATGTTTTCTGTATTTTCTGATATGCTTTCTTTTACATTTCTCATGTGTTGTGAAATATAACAAGGTGATTTTATAGTATGTATATTTTTGTGCAATGCTTATTTGAAAATAGTGTTTATGGGAGATGTTAAGTGTCAGGTCTTAAAAGGGTTGGCTGGTTGAGTGATAAGCTAAGATGTGTCTTCCTGTAGGCATTGTGTAGGCACTGAATGTTTAATCAGGTGGGTGACCACAAGAAATGCTGTATGCGAGAGAGACTCTAAAAGCCACTTATGTTAACAGTTAAAGGGAGATGACAAGTTTGATAACTGTGGCCAGTTTAAAAGTTTATTGTTTACACAAGTGTTAAGACAGGAAATTGTCAATCATTCAGATAAGAGGCAGGCCTGTGTAGTTTTCTGAGCCAGAGAATAATTTCCCTATCTTTTTTCCCTCTTCCGGGGAAGAAACTGTGTTTTTTCTTTCTTTCCCAGGGAAGAAACTCAGTTTATTCCTGTTTCTTCCAGGGTGACCACTTTATACAAATGCCTAACTGGCAATCCAGGTTTAACCTCATAGAAGAATTTTGGTAATACCAGTTAGTTCAAATAGAGATTTGGTAAAGACAGGGCGGGCGGTCTCTCTCTCTCTCTCTCTCTCTCTCTCTCTCTCTCTCTCTCTCTCTCTCTCTCTCATCCCCTCTTCATGTAGAAAAATGTACGATTGTGGTCACTCTTCCAAACATATAAGTTTTGGAAACTTAATAATATTTAATGTTTCCTTGGCAGAATCTGATATAAGAGAGAGTTTACACTAACAGGCCTTAGGTAAAGTGTTATTCCTACTGCAAAAAGGAATGGTGTTCAGAAATTTGTATAAGGTAAAGTGGTATTTACTTATTTTTACCGTGGTAAAAAGGTGGATGTAATCTTTTTAAAAGGTGGATGTAATCTTTAAACAGATTTTGCCTTAGTGAAATTAATGTTGATAAACTTTTTGTACATTTTTATATGTTCTTGTTTTTACATTTTTGTGTGTTCTTGTGTTTACAATTTCACAGTTACACAAAAAATTTTATGTTGGTGATTTAACATTGATTTAATTAGCACTTTATATGTGTTGATACTTTAAGATTGCATCCGTGTTTTGATGTTCATTTGTTAAGATTTCTTTTTCAAATTTGGAGTAAATCTTAATAGTTTGAATTTTGCTTAGTTAACATAATTTCTTGATAAACTAAAATTTTGTGAAGTAATCTTGTTCAAGAATTAACTAAATCTTGTGCTGTTTTCAAGTAATAGTAAATTTTGTTCAGATTGTGAATTCTTATTATAAATTTTGAAGTTAGAAATAAATGTTTGTATTTAAAGTTTTAAAAGCACAGTGTTTCACTCTTTGACCACCAGTGAATAGGGTTATTTTTGTATGCATAAGGTAAGTGATAGACATGTTTTGTTCTCTTCTCCTATATGAAAGTGAATGAAGACCAGGGAAACAATTATAGTTGTTTGATGGAGTGATGCCCTTTCTGCTCTAGTATATTTATTGCTTAACAGTTATTACCTCACTCATAACTTGATAAACTTAGATTGATTTTTCAAGTGATAAGCAAGTTTTAAGGGATCACTGTTACCTTTAGAGTGTTCAGTCGTAATATTATTGTTATGAGGTTTCAGGTATCTGGCTGAAGTGGCGTAAATTTTTGGATTTAATAGTTGTGTAATAACCAGGTACTTGATCACTTCGTGACAATATATATATATATATATATACATACATATCTATACAAATATATATATATATATATATATATGTTTATATATATATATATATATATATATATATATATATATATATATATATATATATGACTATTTATCACATCATATTCATATACAATCAGAAATACAACTGTCTCTTTAATATCCAATTCACTCTACCTCGAAATAATATATTTTTCATATATGTTACCGAAGGGAATTTTTAGTTGATAATAAGTCCACCCCCGTGAGGTCAACCAGCGACGGACGAGGAATCAGGATACAGTGACACACCAACGCTTGTAGGCCAAAAGCGTTAGTGTGTCAAGTCCTGAGACCCCACGGGACGGTGGACATTATCAACTAAAAATTCCTTCGGAAACATATATGAAAATATATTATTTCCGAGTAGAGTGAATTGATATTAAAGGAGTAAGCTTTCTATTATATATATATATATATATATATATATATATATATATATATATATATATGTGTATATATATATATGTAGCACTGCTGTACATCACACCTAACTGTATAAATGCAGTTAATACATAAAACAGAGAGAGAGAGAGAGAGAGAGAGAGAGAGAGAGAGAGAGAGAGAGAGAGAGATTCATAATAAAAAAAAAAGCACACATGTGAGACTAAAATTTAGCCTCATAATGTTTTGGTGTCGTCTGACCCATTTCTAAAGTCCGACCTCTCCCTCCATTCAGAGGAAGTGACGTACTACTTTCCCCTAAAACCTTTTTCGCAACATTCCCCCATTGAATCCGGTGACCAGGGATTACGTATTGAACCTACGCGCCTTTATTCGAGTCTGCCTCTGCACTGGCCGCATTATTCCATGGAGAATTACTTTCACTGCCTTCGTGTTTGTTGGACTTTCATCTGAGAGCGAGTTTTCCTTCAAGATGGGAGGGAAATGATTATCAATTTTAATTTTTTTAACTTTCTAATAATCGGGAAAGGTAACTGGAATGGAATGGAATGGAATATGAAATTTAGGCTTGAAGCCAAGCACTAGAATCTGAGGGATTATTCAGCGCTATAATGAATTTGGTTTGAGATGAATAGTTATGGCAATGAATTTATAAATTAAATAAATAATATAAAAGAATGAGTTTGAAATTCTGGTAAAAATTGACATTTGTCAAAAACTGATATTCCCCATATAAAAATGATAACTGCATTAGGATATGCATATAACCTTTAGTGTAAAAAAGTAAAAAAAAAAAAAAATCCATAAACATGCTTACATATACAACTACAAAAGTTGTATATACTACACTTGGCAACGTACCAAGAGGTCAATATTAAATTTCATCACAGAGGTTAATGTCTCGAAGGCCCAAGCAATTCTGCTATATCCCTGCCCACTAACCCGTGTCTTTACCGTGCTGCAGCTTATCTACGGCAAGGAAAGGTAATTCCAAAGGTTTTGCAAAAGGAAAACAAGAAGGTGCAAGTCACCATGTGTTAAACGTGTATAACACTCTGTACCTATAAATACATCAAATGCATCCTTATCTAATCTGATGGTCAATTTAGAAGATTAAAATCGTGCATTAACTAATTATCAATCTCTTTACTGGAAGCTTTATGATTTTTCCTCTTATTGATATGCTTTGGAGTTCATCTAAGTTAAGTATATCTTAGTTTAACCAGACCACTGAGCTGATTAACATTCTCTAAACTGGCCCGAAGGATCAGATTTATTTTTACGTGGCTAAGAACCAATTGGTTACCTAGCAACGGGACCTACAGCTTATTGTGGAATCCGAACCACATTATACCGAGAAATGAATTTCTATCACCAGAAACAAATTCCTCTTGTTCTTCACTGACCGGTCGGAGATTCGAACTCACGACCAATAGTGTGGTAGTTGAGAACGGAACCCGCTCACCCAGCGAGGAACTTGGAGTTCATCTAAAGCAGTGATTCTTAAACTGGGGGGCGTGCCCCCTAGGGGGCACCAGAAGCTTCCAAGGGGGTGCAAGCAGGGTTGCCAGATAGTGCCTATTATTTTTTAAAATTATGATGTTAATTGCAAAGTTGCCAAAAACATTATCACTGCTTCCATATACTCATATAAGCAATGAAATATAATAGTATACAAATAGACATGTTGTTTATAGTTTACAGTTGGAAAAATTTCAGAATGTAGGGGCGTGGGATCTATACTGTACATAAAATAAAAAAGTTTAAGAACCACTGATCTAAAGCAACAGTTTCTCCTAGTTTCGATACCATTCCTGCTGT
>NC_089756.1:49143130-49185630 GCF_040412425.1 Macrobrachium rosenbergii
ATATATATATATATATATATATATATATATATATATATATATATATATATATATATATATATATATATATTTATGTCGTATATTTATACCCTGTTACCACTAAGTTATTTCCTTCGCTGTTACAAACAGGTAAAGCAAGCGAAGAGCCCATTCCTCAAAGGAAGGTGATACATTTTGTTTACTGAAAAATTGTCAGTAAATATATATATAGCTTAGCAAGAGCTCTAGGGATTATATATATTTTTTGTTTTTAAATAAATCTTACCGTACCAGCAAACTTTTCAGCAGCAGAAGTCGTAATACTTCTATACCCACAAGGGTAAAAGACCACAGCTGTCTGGGAGTCAAGCAAACTCTGCGTTAACAAGAAAATTTTTCTTTGTCACCAATTGAAAAACTAAACGATGGTTTAAAAAGAACACTACTTTATACATTGTTGCAGCATTATGAAAAAGACATTCTTATTTAATAATTGTTCGCAAAGACTAAAATAAAAAAAGGAAAAGTTCGCCTATGGCAGTATTTTGCATAAATTTTAAGGTACAGGATGTCATTCTTACATACAGTCACTTCGAGTATTTTCCCCAGGCTCATAAAAGGAGGGAAAAAGGTTTAGTGGAAAAGAAAGACGAGGAAGAAGAGGAACCGCGTGATCCAGAGAGATTCGTCGAGATTCGACGAGATACAAGGCCGATACCATTCATTCTTGGCCTCGCAGCCTGAATGCGGACGTCTCAAAAAGCTTACAAAACTTTTCCGCTTGTTTGCGATACGAGATGGCCACAGAGGGCTGAGCAATAGGCCACCTTGGAGCCACAGGGAGGCGGAATTAAAAGAGAGGAAAGAATGAAAACATAAAGAAAAAAGAATAGGCAGTAAAGGGAGAAATGTTTTCATAATCTCTTTTTTTTTATCGTATCTCAAATTTCGAAACGGGGAAAAGCAAACACGGAAAAAATCAAGAAATGTTATTGGTTAAGAATAAATGACTTATTAACACATTGAATAAATTAATATTAAACTTATTCATCTCGCAATCTTAATTGAAGCCCAGTTATTCGTCTACAAGAACAGTTTTTCCGTCTTCGAAACCCAAGTTCCCTTTCCTGAATTTTGTTTATATACACGCGCACACACACACACATACACACACACACACACACACATACACACGCACGCCAGCGTACCGTAAAAATACAGCCTTTGTGTATACCTATAAAACAGGAAATATTAAATTTACTGTGAAAACGAATAACTAGATTAACTGAAACTAATAACATTTCGGCCTTATTTACAAAATTTAACAATGCTAGTTTGCCCTCGGCGCTGCAGTTTCACAGCTGGGAATGATAATGAAGAAAGTAGTTTTAAATGCCTTTCTAATATTGCTAATATTCGAAAATAAAGAGAATTTAAGATAAATATGGTGGCGCATCAATTGTGATACACAGCCTGTCACTGGAATTCTGTTCTAATAAATCAAATAAAAAGAAAAATAAAGGAATTGAACAATTACTCTCGAGTAATATTCCACCGCACAGCAAAACGAAAAAGAGAATCAAGCGCAGTTAGCTATCTTCCCTTCATTTTTCTCTTTCGGGAGGAAAATAATAAATAGCCATACCTCTGGCCCTTACCTAATTACCATGGTAGCTTAAAAACAGGGAGAAAAAAGCCACCTAGCTCGGGGCAGACTCGGAGCGTCGGAGCCGAAAGGAAAGTAGAGCGAGTGGCCGACGGACTCGAATTTTGGAAACCGAAAAGAAAAAAAAATACACATACTGAATAGGACCTGAAAAGGCATTAACAGCTTCAATATTTCGTCTATTTTGAATTTAGCAGTGTTAGTACCACGATTCTTGGTTGTTTAATATTTTTTTGGTGTTGCCATAAGGCTTGCATGACGGGAGGCTAAAAAAAAAATCAGGTGTCTGAAGACAACACAGCTCGACGAGCGGATTAAAGTTCGTTAAACGAAAAGAGAAAGGCTTCCGCGAATTACGTAGACCTTCACGAAAGGTCACAGTTCAAAGTAACGTTGTAGTGGGAGATTTATGAATTACTATCATAGATGTTTCAGCAAGGAAGATACCCTCCGACTGCGAGGCATCTCCGGACATTCGCCCTGACAAGCTACGCATGGAGGACGCAATAACTTGGATGCACGGGGACGTGATAATGATAACAATAACATTAATAACAGTCCCATATTACTTCACATATCCTCGGACTTTCGGAATCCACTAATTCCATTATCAAAAGGTTGCGTTGTGCTGTGGTGTGATTCAGGTCCTGTATTAACTTGAGCCGGCTTTGCTCCAGCACGGGCCCTTTGCCCTAAACTGGCTAGTAAGTGTAGTAAAGGCGTTGGAGGAAATAAGAAGCCTGATATGGACTTTTTTATTTCTATTTTAATTTTATAATTTACATCTATCCTTTTATTTTCTATTAATTTTAACTTTTCTTTTTATTAGTTTGTTTTTGTGAAGTCACCTGCTTCTTATGTGTGCCAATGCTCCACTCCCCACTCTCCAAAGAGGTACTACACAGTGACACCAGATCAATAGGCATTCGGACTTTAAGGATTCATTTTCATTATACTCTTGTGATATGATGCTGCATTATATATATATATATATATATATATATATATATATATAAATATACAAATATATATATATACACAAATATATACGTATAAATTTATATATATATATATATATATATATATATATATATATATAAATATACAAATATATATATATATATATACACAAATATATACATATAAATTTTATATATATATATATATAAATATATATATATATATATATATATATATATATATATATATATATATATATATATATATATATATATATATATATTATACCCAAACACACACATACAACCATTAAATACGTGCTACAAATTGCTAGCTTCTGTGTAAACAACTAAATGAGATTATCATGTTATGTAACCTTGACCAATTCGTCACTGACACCTAAAGGAGGCCCACCCAATAATGGGTCCTAAGTCGTCAACATCCCTATCACCATCGGTCAACAAAGGGTCGATGTCTCCTCATGACGTTGATATCGTAGTCGAGACAGGGACATAAGAGCCTTGTTAACAGCCTCTTCAAAAACTTTTTGATAGTATCAGTTCCTATGTGTATCTGTTACAAACGTGTCAGCATTATTTTTATTTTTACTTGATTCGTGCAATGATATGACAACGCATGATTCCCATTTAGGCTTGCAGTTCTTTAAAAACATTAATAATGAAAATGCATAAGAGAAAACCACCAATTCTGTTTGTCGCAATAGCCACAAGAGCCTTTTAAATTTTGGATTTACTTATGTTTTGAAAACGCTTTACAATGAAAAACTTGAATGAAGAAATTATTCTTCCCAGGTTTCGTGAAATACTCACCTCATGCCTTGAATCATTTCTACCTACTCAGAAGACAATGACAACAGCAAATGGACCCTCGAAATCAAACCAGACAATAAAACCACGTTTTAACATTTCTGTAACATCTGAGACATTCTTCAAGCACTTCTTGCGCTATTTTCTCGATGACGCAAGCATCTCCAAATTATTTAGAATCATGACAAGGAGGGCCATAATATGATGAAATAAAATTACGTTCTTGCGTGGTAGTGTTTCTCTAATTTTTGTTTGCGAGATTTTACAGTCGAAGATTTTCTTATCATCTGTTCTCAGATAATTTACATTTATACTAAAATAATTCTAACGGTATTCAACACCTAAAAGAATCAGTGAAAGAAAACGTATAACAGAGAAGGTGTTATTCATTGGTTTTGATAAAAACTTCTATATGAAAAACAAACAACAACGAAATCTTTAGTCATAACGAAAAGCGGTTCAGAATAAACAATGTAGAAGGCCCCCGTAAGAAAGATGTATAAAAATACAAAAAACGTTCAAAGGCATCACCCGTAATTATTATTCATCTCCCAAAATGTGAAACACTTCGCGTGATTTTCCTCTTTATTCTAGTGCCCCTAAGAAACCTTTGCCCTTCCATTCAACCTCCTGGCCACCCCACAGGCCCCCTTCCCGACTCTTATATATTTCGAAGGTCCCAGCCAGAGCCAGCCAGCCAGCAGAGGCGGTAGTGGTAGCTCTGCTGGCTGGGGGTTAGATCATTTCGAACTCTCAGCACGCTCAGCCCACTACCGTTTTTGCAGTTGAAAGTTGTGCCAGAGGTGGAGTCCAGCTGGGTTTATCTCGCAGCAAAAAAAGAAAAGAAAAAGTAACATAAAAAAAAAAACAAAGCAGGTTGTGAGGAAGGAGGCCGAAGCGTTAAGCTTCTCCTAATGATATTTCGCGCGTTTTACTTCTTCTCACTCTTGTGTATCGAGATCTCGGCGCAAGAGAGTCCATTATCCGGCAGACCGTCCGCAAAGATATGCTCGGAGAGTAGTGTTTCTCTCATTTTTGTTTGAGATTTTACTATCGGTCATTTGCCTATTATCCGTTCTCACAGCACTTACATTTATGTTAAAATGAGATTTTTCTACGAATCATAAAGCCCGCATTAATTTTCCTTCTCAGGTATTTTAAACTGTAGTCACACTATTGTTTTATATAAGTGCACTTCTTTCATCGAGTGCATTTCATTACCTTTTAAGCATTTACGGATTTTTCTAGAGGCATAACTGCTTCATAACAATTAAAAATGGTCGTCAATTTTTCTTTCTTAAAGGAAATGAAGTGAAAGTATTTTCGACTGCTTGCAGTTGCATATAGAATACTTCTCCCACTCTCTCTCTCTCTCTCTCTCTCTCTCTCTCTCTCTCTCTCTCTCTCTCTCTCTCTCTCATCGATCTTTCTTCTTTTCGATTCTTCGAAAACTACCTCCTAATATCAAAATTCCAAGTCTTAAGTATTTAAGACCACAATGCAATGTTCGGTTTCATAATTCGTACTCCCAGTAATGCTGCATGGTGGTAAACTAGAACCATTTCATCTTTTTTTATCATCACTTCAGTGGGCAGGATCAAGATTGTTTAGAGCGGTTGCAGAGGCAAATGCCTACTACTACTACCACCACTACTACTACAACTGCTACTACTACTACTACGAGCCGTTGCAGAGGCAAATACCTCATGCTACTGCTACTACTACTGGGAGAGCCATATTCAAGTCAATCTCCCTTTGCATAAAGATAACACTCCTTCGATTTCACATTACTACCTTTTTATTAGGATTCTAGGATCTCTGATATCCTACAGCAAACTCCTCCTCAAACAGATGACTTTCTTTTATTTATGTTAAGGTCCATTTCCCTTCTTCCTTCATCTTTCAGCTACAACACTTATCCAATCTTGATCTTTCCTTTTTGTCGTGACGCTGTTTCATTCTTACTTGTGCGGACATTCTGTAATCTTAACGCTTTATATCTTTTTAAGATATTTGCAATGGTATTCAATTTATGCACATAAAACGGTACACACACACACACACTCTCTCTCTCTCTCTCATTATATATATATATATATATATATATATATATATATATATATACATATATATATATATATACATATATATACATACATATATATATATATATTCATAAAGAAAGCTTGGAAGCACAAAAATATTAGCGTGAATGGCATTGTATGTTAAAAGGTCGACGTACTGTTGAGAAACCTTTATCAATATGAATCGGCTGACGTGAGAGTTTTCTACCAGTTCCAATTGTATGCCGTCTAGGGAAGTCAAAAATGTCTAGTATAATAGATCAAGTTCATCAAAGACAAAATGGAGACTTTCTAGGTTTTCCAGAGCACCATATTTCCGCATAAAAAATCAAGACTAAGATCGATTTGAAATACTGGAAAAATTCGACTTGCGACCTGCTTTTAGCAAATGAAGTAGAGCAGCCCACAAATTTCAAAATAGCAAGTTTCAAAAGTCATTTGTATTTTTCATAACATACAAACCTGTAACTCTTTACATAGGATTCAGCTCGCGTCGCAAATTAAATCATATGTGAAGAACAAAGGTTTGTATTTGTGTAGGAATATATAAATCTTGGTTCCAAGACTGTCTTTTCCAAAAAATCTGAAGTGGAATCACTTCTAATTAACAAAAAGTTATTCCGACCACACCAAACTTATAAATTTAGAATTCACAAGCCATCTAATGCCATTAAAATTAGAAGTATTGAGCCAGTCACCTAAGATTAAAAATTCTTAACAATAATCCCGTAATATCCCCAAAATCTGTGACTACCTGCTTAAAAAAAAAAAAAAAAAAAAAAAAATTACCACCAATCATACTCCAAAAGCGTCTAGATTTTGCTGCTGATTGACTTCTCATAAATTACGCTAAATGATTCACCTATATCCTTCATTCCTCCAAAAGTGAGAACAAATAAGATCCACTAAATATCCAACAAAAGTTAGGCTAGGGTTTATCTAAATGCCCCTCCACACATACATATACACACATATGTAAAGATTCTACGGTAAATCTAATAAGAAGAAACCCAGACGAAATCTCATCTAATTCGCAAAAATAGTCTCAATTTATTAATTTTTACCGAGAGCACTTTTAAATTACTCATTTTATAGTACCCAGTAAAGAAATGCATTACCATTACCATTAAAAGTATAATACTAGTTATAATAAAAGTAAACAATTATGACAAACCAATAACGATACTAACTAATTTTCTTAAAAACGTAAATCAATTCCTTAAGAAACCATTTCCCTAGCCCGCTGAATAAATTCATCGTACGGCATTTGCTCAAGAGCAGAATGTATGGGCTCCAAGGAATCCATACAGGCCTAAGTTGACAGATGACTAACGACAGCATTGGTTAAATATGCAGACACCGACGGTCCTTATCGCAAGAGGAACTTCTCACAACAGCCCCACCATAAATCAAATCCAAAAATGTTCATGAATTATTCAAGAATTTCCCAAGCATGTTAGGATATCCCTGCCCGTACGCAAGGCAAAGAAAAAGTGAGCTACCAAAAAAATCTTGAAAGAATTTTTAAAAATCTTTTCAGTCAGATGAGAGAGAGAGAGAGAGAGAGAGAGAGAGAGAGAGAGAGAGAGAGAGAGAGAGAGAGAGAGAGAGAGAGAGAGAGAAAAGATTCCACAGGGGAAGCAGATGAGAAGGGCGGTTGAAAGATAGAGACAGATAATCCGGAAGTAACACATGAAATGAAAAAGACGTTGGTGCTACGGCAGGCATATACTAATATAAGACAGAGAAAATTTTTATAAATATTTCATAGCTTGAAAACAAAATGTTGAGTACTTCGAGGTGTAAAAAATTTCACCCTGATACTGGCAAAGAAATCTGGGTATATACAAGACTGACACGTAGACTTTATCGGCCACTTACGACTTCGTTCCGAGCTCACGAACCAGAAATTACTTCAAGGCTCGAAGGAATTTCGCGTTCAGGATTTTTGAGCTGACCTTCAGATTAAAGTCATTGCACCGACTTTCGAATTAGATTCGCATTAGAGTACCTCTTTTGTCCACAGAAAAGTTTGCGAACCTAATAAGATTGATCACTGGACTTCCTTGAGGTATTTCAAGGTATTTGTTCAGCTTATAAATCATTAGACTGACATTTACCCTTAAAGTTCAGGCTGATGCATAGACATAAGTGTTCAGGGTAAACATTTAGAATCATGTGTTTAGGCTAACATTTAGATGTGGTTGTACAAAATGACTGAAGAAAAATTTGGTATTAAGTAAATACTTTCCAGCTCCGATATTTAAACCGACCTTAGACAAAGGCATAAAACCGGGTTCCGGACAAAGTTGTTTATTTTGGATTGTTACGCGATCGACTTCAGCTACATCGTTTAAAGTGACTCTCATACATTTCCAAACTTGTCTCAGACTCGAGTTTTAAACCAGCTCGGATAATACGTCATTCAAAGTGATGCACTGACAGTTTTTCTAATGTACTCCAACTAGAATTCGAAAATTTCGTACTGTAACATTTATCAATTTTTCGATTTTTTCTATTTTGCTCCCCTGCTATTTGAGGCTGAATCGACTGAAGGAGAATTATTTCCCCACAGTAGTTACGTTCAAGTTTGATGTCAGAAACTTTCCCCCTATTTTTGTTTGCGCAAAGTTTTTGCCAAGGCGCCTTTGTGACTAGAATATGGAATTCAGGCAAAATCTTCACACAGACAAGTAGGCTATACTTTATCATTATTGTTGATTGATCTGTTGAAAATATTCACGTATGCGCTTAACCAAAAAAGCAATAAAAAAAGATCTTAATTGTGATGACAGTTGCTCTATCGTTCAAGAGGAATCGGTTAGGAGGTTTTACGAAATTCTTAATAATGATTTCTGACTGGATCAATTTTGAAAAGACTTCAGTTGAGCTATAGGGAGAAAGATAAACGCTGACGTTTAGGAAATAGATATTATGAACCCTTACTTGAACGCTAGGAAGATTAATTTAAGGGTAATGAGTGTCTTTGATGAGGTTTTCCCTGTGGAATAAATCTTTTATCCATTTTGGGACTAAAAACTATTGTGATAGAGGAAATATGTAAAATACTCAGGAGGTGAAACGTGTGCAAAAAATTACATTGCTTCTTCTTAGCTCTATTGAGCCAAAAGGAAACAAGGACACTGAGAAACACGTCCAGTTATTCAGTCAAAAATTATTAACCTTTTCCACACACAAACTCGAGGAATTAAAGGTTGTGTCATATGAGCACTTTCCTTGAAGTTTTTAGCCTCCAAATTTTGCACTAGGTAGCCCGGAATAGTGGAAAGGTTGAGGGTGCGCGTATTCGTTCTTATCTGACATCACCTTACGAACCTACTCAATTTAACTGTTCACCGATAAAGAAACAATATCTGCTACTTGGTTCAAAGTTTGGTGGCAAGCTGGTAAAAGATGCCCATCTGTGAATCCACCAAGATGTTTCTGGATTTTTTTGGGAGGACCACTCGTGAACTTTTCGAGGCCTTTTTTTAACTTTAAAAATATTTTTAGCAATACTTCAGGACATGTATATTTAGAAATGAACCAGTTCAAAACTGTTAATAACTAAAATTCGACTATTCCTCGAAAATCGGCGGTCGGCGCCCCCCTCAATAGTGTCCACGTTTGCATGAGGAGACGCATCACAAGTCAGTCAATGCCACCTTCAGAGAAACAGGGAATATGGGAGTCATTCCTCACTGAGGACTTCGCACACTAACTTTTGATCTGCTTCAAATGCCTGAAATATGAGCTTGACAGCAACTGCTGCAGGGAAAAGAATCTGAGGAATGTGCAGCAAACAGCATCCGACAAAGGAATGTCCTGTTGCTTTAAAGGGGAGGAACCATTGTAAGCAATTGTCCCAACTGTTCCCTTCCTTACTTATGGCTAGAACAAGCGTTGCAGTACCAGACTCGACCAAGTTGCTAGGATGAAAAGCACTGTGCCACCTTCCAGATCACCTGCAAGATCGATTCAGCCAGGCAAGGCAACCAGGTCGGAAGCACAGCAACCTCCACCACTCAGACCACGGAAACAACGACAAACACCGAGAAGAAAGGTGGACTACACACCAAAGTCAAGAGCAACCTCTCCCGTAACTTCCCCCTTCCCCTCCTCCCATTCAGAACCCCAACGCCACCTCGAAATCTGCACCTTATCCTACCCTTGTGCCATTTTCCTCAAACCTATTATACTGTATTACTCCTCCAGCGACCCAGGCAATGTTGGCAGAGAAAGTGCCCCAACAGTTATACAACTGTTACACATAAAAGGCGTAATACGTATTTGAGAGAATCACCGGAAAGCCTGATGAAATATTAGTGCCTGGGTGCTTTATACCTGCCTTTCTCAGATAATCCCATCTTGAAATGGTTGCTGTTCATTTTGAATAATAGTAGTTTTGCTTTCATAAACTCTTGTACTTACCATTTCATCCCGAGTAAATGAAATCTTAGGTTACGATTCCTTAGAGTTTTCTTTTTGGCCACATCTCTCAATCTGTAATTCTTTTCCGTTCCGCTCCTTTCTGCTGTAGAACTCTCTCTCTTACTGATAGGCATCGTAAGGTTCAAAGGGGTTTGCAACTCAAGCCACCGTTTTTTCCGTTTCATTTTCTTTCTTCCAGATAACATCATCTGCTACGGGCTGCTCAAGGAACAAGAGCCCGTGCTAGCATACATACTGTGGCCGTAATCGTAAACAACAAGATTAAGGGTAAAGAAATGTAGACTGTAGTGGTACTCGTAGTATTGTAATAGCGACAACAGGAGAAAAACAACCAGCAATGTTGAGAATAGGAGGAAAAGTAGTAGCAGCAGTAGAAGAAGGCTAAGTAGCAGGAAGAAGCAGAACGTAGAGGGCAAAGGAGGAGTAAGAGGAGAAGCAGGGGTCCCAGACCAATATATTTCATTTGTCAGGGAGGCATGAAGTGTAAACCACGAGGCGCCCGCGAACGTCCCAGGAATTCGAGAGAGAAGAAGAAAATCTTCACTGATTTTTATATAGAAAGGAAAATATGACGATACACTTTTTCCCTACGTATTGTATATTCATCACTTTCGTCACCTCAACCCAAAACACCGTGAAGGAAATAAATAACTTTATATTTTTTCTCGTCTCGGTGTAAGAAAAAATTGCTTCCGGCAGCTCTTCTTCTTCTTCCTCTTCTTCTTCTTCTTCTTCTTCTTCTTCTTCTTCTTCTTCTTCTTCTTCTTCTTCTTCTTCTTTAAAAAAGGAAAAAAAGAAAGAGAGAATGCGTCGATCGCTTTCAAGACGACAGAAGTCAAGACATGACCTCTAATTGCCAAAGTCCAAAAACTGTGAGACGCAAAGTTTCTAATTGTGGAACTATAGGCAAAATAGCTAAACCTTGGGAGACTTTGCGGCCTGGAATCTTATATACGAATATGCGGCGTATTCTGGAAAATTCACGTGGCTTGGGTAAGGAGGAAAACTTTCTTTCCCCTTCAGCATAAATAGTGTTTTTTTTTACCCGCGTCTTTGCATCCGTTGTGTGAGATATCGTATGGGGGATAAATTTCACACAAAGTTATAAGACATTTTTCATCATCATCAACACCCTACATGCAAAGACATCTGTGAAATTCCCCACTCACTTCATTCCTGTGCTTTCACTTCCACATATCTCCACTCATCTACAGCCTCTCGTCTCTAGTTCTCACCCAAGTAATTCTGGGTCTTCAAACTCTTCTGGTTTCGTCAGGACGCTATCACATACTATGCTTCCCCTGGTAATTCGAAGGACATGTGCAAGCCATCTCCATCTCCCATTCATCATTTTGTAATCTACATTTGGAAATTCCTAATGCCTTTCTCAAGGTTTAACTATCAAATCGACAAAATATTTTTAAATAAAATGGTCCGCCTCCCAATACAAAGCGTACGATACTAATGCAATATATAATCTTACTTTTGTATTCAATTTCATTCTACTGATTTTCTATGTCATATCCAGTCTGCCAATTGTTTCATTTCCCTTTGTAGTCTTCCATTACATTCCAACTTAAAGAGAACTTAAATATTTGAAAGATTAAACTTCACCAATCCTTTCTTTATCTAATATTATTTGATCCTTTTATTTCAAATCTGTCCTCATTGCCTTTTCTTTTCTTGGATGTATTCTGAATCGCATTTCTAGACATGTGATGCATTCAATTAACCAAACTTTATAAATCTCGTGGTGTTTTGCTGACTACAGCAGTACCATCTACATAATCTAAGTCTATCAAGTTTCTGTCGTTATTCCGATCTAAACCGTTTCTATCTCTGACCATTTTTGTCATTACAAAATCCATCAATAATTCAAATTGCAAAGGTGACACAAATTCTACCTACGAAAATCTGTTCTTGAATGTTGTCTGTAATCGTTATTTTTTAATTTTTTTTTCAATTTTCTTCCATACGAAAAGAAACAAATGAAAGCTAAAGCAATAACGAAACTACATGATAAATCACTAAATGACATGGATACAATGTGGGAGCAAAAATACGAATGAATGCAAATAAATAAGACTGAATAAAATAAGTACAAAAAATGAATTATAAATGACAGAGAATTCGGAAAAACTACGAATGATTTGGGATTTTTATGAATAAAATGAAAGGGATACCTGAAAAGTTTTGTTCTAACAGGGTCGTACAAGGAACAGAACATAAGAGGACCCATGATTAGATTAGATTTGATTTGATTTATGAAAATTCGGTTATACAGTCAAGCACTGGGGCACTTGCAGCCATCCAGTGCTTCAGACTTTGCAAGAGGAGGTCGGAGTTGTTAGATAGCAAGGCTGAAGGAAGGAAACGCAAAGGAGGTAAAGTAAAAGACTAAAAAGTGGGTACATACAGGGGTCGAAGGGACGCTGCAAGCCACCTTTAGTAATGCAAAAAGCGCACCACGTGAGATACACTGACGGCACTAACCCCCCTACGGTGTAGAAGATCTCTGGAAAGATGAAGTTGGTTTGAATGATAACACTTGGTTCCATTGGCAACATAAATGAAAAAGTGTATATAGGGCATTCGTGCATAAATTTTTTCTGCAAAGGCCGGCGGAAGGGGGCAACCCAAGGCAAATAAATGCCCTACAAATGGATGGAAGTGTTGAAGGCTTAGTAACCAAGACCACCAGACAGTAGTCTCTTAAAAGATAGCAGGCTATATGCTTCATAAAGAAGAATAAGCTGTCCGAAGTTTGGCAGTAGAGGGAAATAAGTCGTCACCGAATGTTTATCCCGAGGACTACCGGTTTCAACAAAATGCGAAACGAGATGGCTTGACAGGAGAAACAGCACAGACTGAGAGAGAAAGGAGTCTCTTCGAGTTTCAACTTTGGAAGATTTTTGACTCTTAATGGACATCAAATGAAGTTTTATGTATGTATGTCGAGATCGTTGTAAAATGAGAGATATAAATCTGAGTTCAACTGTATAATTAGGTGATTATGCATAAAAACCCTGTCGAATTTTATGAATCGATTCTTGAGTAATGATCAAATGAAATTTAGGGTAATTCATCTCTAATCAAACGCGTCTTCACCATAAACAAGTCATCTGATAATCACTGTCAATCTTTCTGTAAAATATCTTTCGATGTCCAGAAAATGAAAAAGGAAAACTGGGGAAAAAATACGAGCTGCGTAAATAAAATAAACATCATTCTAGTCGCACATTTTATATGAAGGGAATTAGCACGACCCAAAAATCCCTCGGTCCCTTTTTAAGAAGAAGAAAAACGGGGAGTTTAACAATTCAAATTCCCATTCTTTCACGGCGAACGCCGGGCTGAGCATTCGGGGCTGCAGATTCTTTTGACCAAAAATCTGTTCGAGGCAACAACTTGAGCTCGCCCCCACGGAAAAAAAAGAAGAAAAATAAGAAAAAAAAAAAAAAAGGACGAGAAGGAGGAACAACGACAATAACAAGAGTTGTGTAATTGTAAAACAATTTTCCTGTTAAGTGAATCCTTCCGACAGATTACTTTCTTTCCCCTTTTATAGTCGGATTTACTACATGCTCTTTTAGTTCCCCTTTCTCTCGGTCCCTGCCGGAATGAACATCCCTGTCCGTCTGTCTCTGTCATCCACCGGTTATCGTCTTCCTTTAGCGACTGATGGCTGAAGGCTTAGTTCACTTTTTCTTTGTTCTAATATAACATCGTTACGTCGACCTCTTTAGGATATTGCTATCGGTAAAAACGGAACACTTGATGTGTCTGTTTCCTAAGGGTCTTGGTGTGGAACATGAGCGCGCGCCCCCTCTCTCTCTCTCTCTCTCTCTCTCTCTCTCTCTCTCTCTCTCTTTCTCATTTCTACCATGCTATAAATTTTCAGATTCAACGCCAATGAATTTGTTGGACCTTTACATTTTACTCTTCTAAACTAAGTCTAAATGTCTAGGTCAGTTTTATCAATATCAGCAACAAATCTCCCCTTGTCAATAAAACCTGTTGTACACCGAGACGGGTCTAAAACTCTTCAAGATTAGAAAGTTTTCCCTTCGTCACCCCCCAAAAACCCCGGTCTCCTCACTTTGGCCAGCGCATAAAGAGGCATTAGGATGCATGTTTCATCAGCCTGTGCTTCAGAAAGGCTCACTACTGGCATCTATAAATCAAGGCATTAATTCAACGAAGTTGTCACCAATAAAAGCCAGACACCGTAGGCGTCTATATAAACTCCCGTGATTATCTGTTTGGGTATGAGGGTAGGGAGGTCATCCGAAAAATTAATGTTTAGAAGCTTGCAACATAACTTAGAAGACTGCTGAAAAAGGTAATGGTTCACAATGAGGCCAGCAAAACCTTAAGACTGAAGGCTTCACGTCTCTTGCTGAAAAAAGAAGCCAGTGGGTATGTCCCACTTATATTGCTTCCTATTGCCTCTGTTTGCTTCCTTTCCTTCCCATCCTTCTGAGATGGTGTCCTCATCCAGCACAGGAAGCTGACCACTAATCTATTTCATTAGTTAAAGCCTGGTCACTTTGGCATTAAAACGGTATAAAAAAGCACATTTTAATATAGAGATTTTTATTAATCTTCCTTATAATACTCGAACCGAGGAGTTCGAAAAAGTTGAATGATGATGAACAATTAGCAGATGCAAAACTGGTGAGGAAAAAAGGCTGAAAAGTCAGGATGAATCTTCGAAAGAAATGTATTGGTAATGTTTGAGGGGAAATGAAATGAAAAAGAAAAGAGAAAATGAACTGGAATGAATAAATTATCGGATGTAATAGCATGATCAAGAACCAACTAAAATGCAGAAATGTTCCACAAAGATTCTCTCTCTCTCTCTCTCTCTCTCTCTCTCTCTCTCTCTCTCTCTCTCTCTCTCTCTCTCTTCGACGTTAATAAATGAGAAGGTATTTGCAACCTTTGTATCAAACCGTTGGAGTGAGAGATTGTAATTTCTCGCAATAAAACAAGGAGGGGAGGGGGATTGGGGGGTGGGGAAAGAGGGACAATGACAAGAGGGTGGTGGAGAGGAGGCGGAGGAGGAGACCCACGGGTAGGAGGGAGAAAGGAAAGTGGAGGAGGAGGAGGAGGAGGAGGAGGAGGAGGTGGTGGTGGTGGTGGTGGAGATGATGAAACTTTTCGCAACTTACCTTCTTTTGATCCTTGAACATTCTTGTATCAGTTCTTTTTTTCTTTATTGTTTTCCTTTGTCATCTTCGTCCCTCTCTTATTATACTTTACCCTTCTGCCATCTTTCATTATCTTTATTTCGTTTATTCTTCGCGTTTTGCTTGCGTCTGTCTCTCTGTCTGTCTGTCTCTGTGGCTTATGTCAATAATACTATGTTGCAAAAAAAGAGGTCAGTTCACACGAGTGAAGTTTTAAGATGGACATTGCTTTGTCATGGACAAAGTCATACTCACAAATATGCACACACGCATACCCTCACCTGCCCTCACCACCACCTCCACCACGAAATCATGCTTATTAACATTTCCTCCCTAAATATCTCGCATTACATCCGAGGGACATGGAAACTCATAACGGATTTATCGTAGCATAACAGCGGAGCAAAAAAGGGATTTCACGACGTCATGTGTTTTGCTCATTTTTGGGTGGGCGAGTGAGGACCGCCAGACCATTAATTACATTCCAAGAGGAACCCCTTCAAGATCATATATTTTCATACGAACCAGAGGACAGGTATCGAACAAATGCAATTACGAATGTCACGCGGGAGAGTCTTTATATCTTCATGCGACTATGACACCGTGGCTAATTTCGGGGTGAGGAAAAACTCACCCTACAGTGTACCGCGATGCGTGAATGTGGAACGAGATATTATCATAAAAACAATGCAGCATAAAGACCAAACGAGGGAATTAGACAATAGATTATGACTGGGATGGAACAGAGAAGAGCTAATCCATCTCATAACACAGATTTGCGTAAGGACGAAGTTCCTAGAATATACAACGTGCATGCGAGACCAAGCGGCTTCTGACATACATAGACAATTTCGCATGCATGTGCAATATGCGTGCGTGCCATTTTTGCATTTATTTTTGATGTCCCGCCATTACTCCAGCTTTCACACTCATTATTAGTATTTGTCTTTTATCATTTTCCCTCTTTCTTAGTCACCAGTAGATTTGTTCTAGAGTTGCATTACCGCTGCTGTTCTCACTACAGAACCAAACCACCACGAGTGTAACAAACCCAAAACCTCCTTTCACAACCAGTTTTCCTATTCTTTCAGCAAAATCCTACTCTTACCCTTTTTAGATTTGTTAACAAAATGTAGAGATGATATCTACTCTCCTTTTTATTTTAATTTCTCAATACCGTTCTGTGCTTTTCTAAATAAAATTTCTCTTCAATTTTACATTTTTATGTCCGTTCATAAATGCTCATGTTGTTACTGACGTAGTTTATGTATAACAACAAACCAACCAAACATGAATTCCTTTCTGCACAATCTGAGTTATACGGAAGTAATTAAATAACATATGACAGCAAATAATATTAGTTATCTCCTCGGAATGCATTTATATCATTTGTGGCGCGAATGAGTGGTTTCCCCTTTCCCGGAAACGCTCGAATTCACTGAATTATAAAATCTTTTGCTTTTTAGAAAGTTGAACATTATGTGAAATCAATAGTTATACAGCATATATAACATCGCACTCAAACGATGAGAACTTGTTTTTTACTTTACGAAGGCCGATGAACACAGAGGCAGGTAAAAAATGCCAAAACTTGGCAGCTGGGTAAAAACAAATAAAAAACGAGATGGGCAAAGCGATTACTACTGATAATTGCTTTTGGTCCTCACTTTGTAGTTCCCGTGGGAGAATGTTACCTAATAAAATATGTCCTGAACGGCGCAGTCTAAGTAGTATGTTTTTTTTTTCTAGCGGCCCTCTGGCCTACAGCTGCTTTGCTCTTTTCCTTTTATTTTTCTTCTGTTCTCTTCCACTTGAGTTTTTGGCTTCTTGAAGAATTTGGTACTTATCCAATTTTCATCCCCCAGTTAAAAATAAATCCTTTGAGCGAACGCTGTGGGATGTAGTTCAATAGCTTGGTTAACCATTTAATAATAATAATAATAATAATAATAATAATAATAATAATAATAATAATAATAATAATAATAATAATAATAATAATAACAATAATAATAATAATAATGAGAGTAATAAAAGTCAACAATTATATGTAATTGTGGATTTTTATTACTCAGGTTGTTTTTCACGAAATTGTGAATCTATTAGCGATGATAATAATAATAATAATAATAATAATAATAATAATAATAATAATAATAATAATAATAATAATAATAATAATAATAAGTCCCATTTACAGCAAGGCTCATAAGAACTTAAAAGCAATTATTTTACCGATCAATACCAATATGAAAAACCCAGAAAATGTTGATGATTTTCTCTATCTCAGAGAGAACCTCTCACAAAATTACACATTGCTTAACGGGTCAATTCTGGTTTCTCCGCGTTCTCGAAGAAACCGTAAAAACCTAAAGTGACTTTATTTGCGCCATCCATCGACGCTCAGATCAAATAAAAAAATCAAAATCAAATAAAAACTTTACTTCCATTTTACAATGGTTATTCTACATGCCGTATTTTGAAAATATATACAACGTCCATTGACTTATAAGATACCACATACATATAATTTATATCATAAAGTCAAACGCGAATGGCCGCGTCTTGTTATAAAGAATTCTTGTAGTTAAAATAATTCTTAAAAGGCTACAAAATCATAAAAAACAACCGTTATCTATTCACAATGAAAGGTACACGCATCTCATTCCATCATTACACTGATATGATCCAAATATTCTCTGGCACAAAGAAGTTTACTAATTTTCTCGTATACAATAAGCTTCACCTAGTTACAATTATTACCTATTATAAATGCATTCATAAATATTGGTACAGAGGCTATGGCACGGTTGAAGGTTTGAAAACACTGGATATGGTCACCGCTCTACGCAAGGCAGCTAAATACAGCACCTAAGAAATGACCCAGCAGCTGAAGAGATAAACCGGTCAGTCAAGTATCTCCCACCACTTGCCCTCACAGCCACTTTTTGCCAGAGAATTTCGTCATAACAGGTTTAATATCTGTGTTACTTTGTCTTTTTTCCTTAAGATTTTTATTATTTCATTATTATTGTATTCCCTAGAGCGTTTTATTAGGACATGTTCGAGATGCAGGATAATGATCCTCTTAATTTGTTCAAAATGTATAAGTTTGAACGATGCAGTCTCAGCTCGCAGGACAAGAACGAGAGAAGTGTAAATGAAATTCTATCATTTATCATTTGGAAATAAACATAGTGAATATTTTATGGCAAGAATGTCTTCATTTAAATTTCAACGTGAATGCGTTATCACAGAGGGGGCATGACTACAAATTTACACGGTTTATGGGTAGAGTAATGGCACAGACTACTGTTCATTGTCAATATGCGTCATGACAGAAAGATGACGTAAGACAGACTTCACGACAAGTGTTTTATGACTGATAGACTCGCTGGACGCCGTGCATTCTAGCTATGGTTTATGAAAGAAAGATAAAGGTGTGAGACATACTTCAGATGTGTTTTATGACAGAAGAATAACCTGACCTATCTTTTATTCTTTTTGCTGTGGAAATGACATGACCGACCAACCTGCCTACGTAACAACTCCCCAAGACCTCAACAATGAGATTCGTACGGAGACAGGGATTCGGAGATCCTCCTCCACCTCCTCTTCCACCGCCATCACCTCCTCTTCCTCCTCTCCTTCCTCCTCCACTTCCTCCTCCTCCTCCCCCTCCTTCTCCTTCTCATCCACCGCCTCATCCTCCTCTACTCCTCCTCCTCCCGCCGAGGAGCGCTATTTGCAAGAAACACCTCATCGCGAGGGGCGACAGCCTTCGCCACAGAACGCATCCTTTCGCGCGATATTGGAAAACTTGTGCTCACTGCCGACAACTTGTCAATACAAAAGGATGGTTACAGGGGCCGTTAAAAGAGGCTCCCCCCAAAGATTCCTACTACAGCGGCGTTCGTTTTGTTTCACTTCTCCCCGGTTCTGCTGGAAGGAAACCAAGGTCAATAGGAAGATAAATAAGCGGAAGTATTTAATTCGTGTTAAGTGGCGTCTCCTCATCAATTCGTGGCTCGAGATTTCAGAGGATGATCTCAATAACTCGACTGAGTAATTAGTTTGTTTGGTTTCATTGTGACCCACTCTCACTCATTTCGTACCTTTAAGTACCCACTGCACCTTTATCTGCGCTGTTTTTGGAATGATGTTGCTAGCCCCATACTCAATGCACAACATCAAGAGAATAATTTCGTACAGATTCTTGCTGAACTAGCGACGTGATCAAATTGTCTAGACAACGTTAAATGAAACAGAAATTCAAAACGAAAAGGGAGGGAAAAGGGGGGAATAAGAAGAGCGAGACCTCACCCAGAAAAGAGAAAGGGGATGGAAAAGAGAAACGGAACAGGAGTACGGACCATATATGTTGTAGGATATAGCACTCATCAGGAAACAAACAAAAGTACAGACACCATGAAAAAAGGAACGTCGAGTGCAAAACATTCAGCTGAATAAATTATGCAAGAATATTTTAGGAATTATGTAAACAATCATACCACATCTCTCAACCTAGAAATAAAGTTTTTTTTTTCCTGAGTTTTTCCTTACTAGGACAGTGGTTCGTTTTCCCGGCCTGCCGGGAACCAGACGAACCAGGGGTGAAAGGGTACCATTTTTAGCACGGGTAGAGAAAAGGGCATAGATTTGGCAGCTTCATCAGCAAAGAATACACACACATTATATTATATATATATATATATATATATATATATATATATATATATATATATATATATATATATATATATATATATGGATAATACGTTTGATTTTAGAATTACTATGTATATTCAGTCGTAAGTGTGATGAAGGAAAGAGACGCTTCAAAGTGAACTAGGGCGATCGCACAGTTGCAAAATCATTGCAGTCAGCAAATAGTTCGATTACTTCAGCTGTTTTAGCTTGATGAACACACAATATTGACTCTGATTTGTGAGGCAGCCGACCGAGCTGGTATGCGAGTACGTAGTTCGTGTGTTAGAAAATATAGATTGTGTGTCTAATTATGCCCAAAAGTAAGTCTGATCGCTTATTAGCAAAGCAAGAGCGATATCGTCCAGACGTGGCTTGGTGTGTTTCCAATCTCTTAGAAACCGGCAGTTAAGGTAAATCCAGACTTCTCTTTTTTTTCTGTGTGGACTGTGAACTTGTGAATTTACCATATCCAAGACACTTATGAATTTGTGGGGAGAATTGGACATAGTCATTTATGTCACTTTAATATTCTATTTTATTGTGTTCTGATTTGACATTGGTTAACCATGCATTTTAGACTTTCATTATTATATCATATGCATTTGACTTTCATTATTATGTCTTACACTTTTGTATTTGTGGGAGATTACGGTTTGTTTAATTTTTCAACAGATGTCTGTGGGATTGCTGTGGTGATAGAGAAAGGACACTGCAATCTTTGCAGTTAGTGGTTTTCTCAATGTGGTTGACTTTAAGACTAGACGTATAATGTCTAAGATGGAATGTGTGGGAGTTTTGAATGTAAAGGCTTTTTAGCCAGAGCAAGATTAAATCTTGAATTAGACTATTTTTGACTTGATAATTCATTTATTATGCATTATAATCTTTTCTTTGTTAATTCATTACTTGTTGGGTTTGTTTGATAATAAATCTATTTATGTAGGAAAGATTGTGTTTCCTTAGAGTATCCATTTTGAGGATAATGTTGGAGAGAGAGAGAATCTGTGGGGTTGAGTGAGAGAGAGAGAGAGAGAGAGAGAGAGAGAGAGAGAGAGAGAGAGAGAGAGAGAGAGAGAGAGAGAGAAAGAGTTGTGGGTTACCCTGTCTTCTGAAGTTAGGCCATGAAACAAGTTACGTAGCATTTCGAAAGGAATGTTGAATCTGTAGGTGTAACATATATATATATATATATATATATATATATATATATATATATATATATACATATATATATGTATATTATATATAAACAGATATATATATATATATGTATATTATATATAAACAGATATATATATATATATATATATATATATATATATATATATATATATATATATATATATATATACGTATATATATATATATATTATACATACACACACACACACACACACACACACATATATATATATATATATATATATATATATATATATATATAGATACACTGGAGAATTGCTTTTTGAATGCTTGATTACTTGATTACTTAGCAAAACATACACCCATATATATATATATATATATATATATATATATATATATATATTTATATATACATATATACATATATATGGGTGTACCTTTGCTAAGTAATCATGTAAATAATCAAACATTAAAAAATCTATTATCCGGTTCAAAATAAATTTAATATCTAACTAACAACTCATGAAGTGAACCAATTACATATTATAAAATTAATCAAATGCACACCAATACTGATATATCCCAAATAATCTGAGTGAAAATTAAATAGGCTCCAAGGTCACTGAAACATAACATAACACAGCATTAAATCTAGTTCGGGAGCAATGATTTATTTTTATTTATCATGAGCAAGCACACACACACACATAGACATACTGTATATATATGCATATATATATATATATATATATATATATATATATATATATATATATATATATATATATATATATGTGTGTGTGTGTGTGTGTGAGTTATATATATTATATATATATATATATATAATAATATATACACATATATATATATATATATATATATATATATATATATATATATATATATATATATATATATATATATATATATACATATATATATTTATATGTCAACATAACGTTGTGGCTCTAGAAATCAAGAGGAGAACTAAACTGCCACATTCATACTTTCATACTTTAACTTCTGCGCGAAGGATGAGCCCCAGTGAAAACAACTTCCATACAATTACACAGAAGACTCATCAGAACCTTGTCGAGCTAGTCTGCACACACTGGACCATCCACCTCTCTCTCTCTCTCTCTCTCTCTCTCTCTCTCTCTCTTCTGGGAGATTAAGGACTATCTGTTACAGACCCACTTTCTATTTCTCAACGCGTTATCGGCCTTCCTTACCTCATTTTCGCACAACAATTCCGAATTATCTTTTTTTTTATTATACCAACCTAGCGTCTTCCATTCTGTCCATATGACCAAACAGTTTCAAAATACTTTGATCCACCTTTTCACACGGACACACAAACACACTCTATCCCTTTCACTATTCTAGATGTCTCCTCGTTTCTCACCCCGCAGCTCCTGACTTTCTTTAAACATACTATGCAAACAGTTCATCTTCTGTCTTCAAACTTTTCTTTTCATTCAGTTTCAACATCCTTATTTAACTTCCACAAAGATGAAGCAGAGTTGTGTCGACACTCTCTCCATACACTGCAACTTTGCTTCCATAGACACCTGTACTCTCTTCCGTATATATATATATATATATATATATATATATATATATATATATATATATATATATATATATATATATATATATATATATATATATATATATATATATATATATATATATATATATATATATATATATATATATATATATATATTATACGTCTCGAACTGTCGGACTACCGGCCCAGTTCTCCTCGTGCTGCTGGGAGAAAGGGAGCTGGGGTTTCGGTAATACATGTACACGTTCGGTACCGGTTCGGTACCGGGGTCTAAGCGATGTCAGGCAGGGCAGCCGGTCGAGGTTACGGCCTACCCCACCGCCAAATCAAAGTCCTTCAAAGAAGGCACCGTGCTTACCCCATATAAAAATGGGTATAAAAGCACGTTAAAACGAAGAAGATATATATATATATATATATATATATATATATATCTATATATATATATATATATATATATATATATATATATATATATATATATATATATATATATATATATATATATATATATATATACTAGTAAGGTCAGGGTCCCCATGCCAGGAGAGAATCACATTCACATGGCATATTTTGTAAGAAGGGGTGAGGTTGCAAGCCTTGTGCACCTACTCATTCTTGCCTGTGTACACAAGAAGGCTCCATTCTAAACCTTCACTTTAGCTGTCTTGCCCTATGTTAAACTCAGACTTATTTGCACCACATCGTGTATGTGTTTTTTTTTTCTGTCAGCAGGATCATAACAGATTTCTCTTATAATGATTTATATATATGTGTATATATAAATACACACACACACACACACACACATATATATATATATATATATATATATATATATATATATATATATATATATATATATATATATATATATATGGTAAGACCCATCTTAGTTCCTCCTCAAAGTACTAGTGATTATAATTGTAAAGAGAGACTCAGAAAGGTTCATATATATATATATATATATATATATATATATATATATATATATATATATATATATATATATATACACATATATTTACATATAAAATATATATACAAATATATACATATATGTTTATATACATATACACACATGTATATAGGTATATATGTATGTATATAAATATACTATATATATATATATATATATATATATATATATATATATATATATATATATATATAGTATATATATACATACATATATACCTATATACATGTGTGTATATGTATATAAACATATATGTATATATATTTTATATATTATATGTAAATATATGTATATATATATATATATATATATATATATATATATATATATATATATATATATATATATATATATATATATATATATATATATATGAACCTTTCTGAGTCTCTCTTTACAATTATAATCACTAGTACTTTGAGGAGGAACTAAAATGGGTCTTACCATATATATATATATATATATATATATATATATATATATATATATATATATATATATATATATATATGTGTGTGTATTTATATATACACATATATATAAATCATTATAAGAGAAATCTGTTATGATCCTGCTGACAGAAAAAAACATACACACGATGTGGTGCAAATAAGTCTGAGTTTAACATAGGCAAGACAGCTAAAGTGAAGGATTTAGAATGGAGCCTTCTTGTGTACAGGCAAGAATGAGTAGGTGCACAAGGCTTGCAACCTCACTCCTTCTTACAAAATATGCCATGTGAATGTGATTCTCTCCCTGGCATGGGGACCCCGACCTTACTAGTATTTAGATCACACCTGGACTGTAACTGAGCGTTGCTAATGCTGGGAGAGGTGAAATTATGTATACTACAAGTGGATACTGAAAAGGCTACAAATGTCCATCAAGAGGATTAAATGGTTCGGCCGATTCTTACTCATTGTTTTTCACTTTCTGCTTTTTCTCCTATATTTGTAATTCTATTTCTCCCCCTCACTTAGCAGGACATTGGCTCTCTTCTATTCTATTTACTCTAAATGCTTCGAGTTATTGTTAAGATTGAGATTATATACGAGTAATTTAACAATTTAGATTATGTATGCTAATAATGTTACATTTTATTATTACTAAAATAATACATCTTTAACAAAGGAAACCAAGTACTGCTATTCTGGGTCTGTTTGTGACATCGAGCCGCTCTCCCAAGACATCCAAGGTCTGTTTCATGTTTACCACGGCTCGTGATTTTTTTAAAGGGTTTAAACATCCAGCGCCGGCATAAGGCCTGCTACATATTTCTTTGGTAATCGGGCTTATTGCGTTCCTTTTCCAAATATTCCCGAGTCATTTCTCTTGAAACAAATATTTTTCTCTCCAATCCTCCAGATCATTATCAACAATATTTCATTAGTATACCTTTTATCTCTTGAATGATAATAATATCTAACAATATCTCACTTACTATCATTATTTACTATTATTATATTCTTCATTTCCTTGACCAGTTGTAATAACTGTTTTGCTGTCATCTCTTTTATCCCTTTGACAAAATCCCAGTTTTCCAAATCTTGTCATAGTTTTTCTCTGTAACTCCCAATTTTATATTTTTTATTTCTTTCTTTCTTCATTCATTATAGTCTAGAATCCTCTTCATTCAGCCATTTCTTTTAACTCTGTTAAACTACACAATTTCAGGTAGATGTCCTCAAATATAATCCTGTACACTTCTACCTCTATTTTTCCTGTTCTAAGAGCATTTTATGAATTAAAATTCATTATCAATCTCTTTATATCTAATCAAGATAATTACAGGACTTTAAGAGAAACAGGACATTATCTTTGTTGTTTTGTTGCAGTTAACCAGACGTTTCCGGGCAGTATGCGCTTTTCCTTGTATGCCTACTCTTAGCTAGATTCTCAGAATGCGCTGCTACAGAGGTCTCCACATATTACCGGTGGTCTTCGCCATAATTAATCCTAACGCAGACCATCGGCATCATTATCAGCAGCGCCCATCGCAACAACATTTACTCCAAGGACCTTCTCCTAAATCCAGCCCACATCCATCATCAATAGCGGCGTCGCATTGATCACTTATGTATCAAACGGCGTCAGTGCTTACATGAAAGGCCGCGGACTGCGTCTTTATCTTCCCACGTACACAGCATATTCTCGAGCGATTTCTATTGGGGGCTATTCATATGGCGGCCGGTGGGAAAGGCGCCGTCTGTCGGCGCGATGCGAAAAACAAAATCGTTGACGATCCGCTGATAAACAGTACGAGCATATCGGGCGAGGAAAATTCCACCGCAAAAGACACGCCCGACAAATCCACTCTCAATCGATTAAAAGTATACGCTAAAAATGTATCAATCAGGAGCGATTGAACGGTGCTTGCGAACGGAATACACAAATATCAATCAAAGGGAAAAGATTTGAACGATATGGGGCCGATTTCAAAGGCAGCCGAGCGCACCAAAATGGAATGCCATTAAAAGGTCCCCATGAGCGAACGCTGCGTTCTGGCAAACCGTCCGATCAATATTGACAATGCATGGGGAACCGAATTGGATTTTTCTTTTTTTCTATTAGTGGAATGTGATAATTAAGTTTAATATTAATAAAGGGACAATTCTCGTGCATTTGATGGCATTACCAGTATTCGACGATACCCAAACACCAGATGGATTTTTCGTCTATAATGAAGTTGGAAATAATCATCTCCACCGTGACCGGAGGAGCAAAAATTCGTGGCCATTAGCACGACGTAAATACTTTATTTCCCATCAGAAAATCTGGCAAAACAAAGTAAGTCAGACGGCCTTCTCAATAAATAGGAAAGAATGTTTCTCAAAACTGCATATCTAGTTGTGTAAGAAGCATCCCGATTCACAGACTCAACTACGTCGACATCAAAGGCCAATCATATCTCAGTCTCTACTGCTTGTCTGTCTGTCTGCCTGTTCTCTCCTATCCCTTTCTCTTCATCTCTCTCTCTCTCTCTCTCTCTCTCTCTCTCTCTCTCTCTCTCTGGCCCCCATATCTATTATTAGGAATACAGAGCAAAGACACTTTAAAGCAATAAGGGATGATTGCCATTAAGTGTAATCACGGGCTGCGTCGGAGAGGATGATGATGATGAGGAAGAAGGAGAAGAGATTTATTAGGGATCTCGAAGAGGAAGACGAAGGAGGAGGAGGAGGAGGAGGAGGAGGAGGAGAAAGTAGATCATTATAATATGATCAGGGAAGAGACTGTACAGATAAACAAGATGGGGGAGAACAAGAGAATAAAGGCTACAACTAAATGAAAAATAATGAGAGTCGTACGAAAAAAAAGAAGAAGAAAAACAAGGGAATAAAGGTGGAAACCCTAAAAGTAGAACAGCGCGTGGGAAGCATAAAAAAAGGATGCAGAACCCAGAGAACAGACAAACAGGAGAAAAAAGCAAGAGGAAAAGTGCTGATAAAACGATGATAACAGAATAGCACGTAAAAGCAGAGGCACAGAGAATCAGTACAAAGAAAATCAGACGCTCGAAGGTGGAGATGAAAAGGTACAACCCCAGACATAATTTTGAAATATCACAGAAGAAAAAACTAATAAACACCCAACTTAGCATTGTGGGAGGAGATAATTTAAAGGGTAAAGACGTAAAGGAAATAATATAAAGGATGTATAAAAGAAAACCCACAGGTGAGAAAGAAAGATTTGCAAAGCAAACCTTCCCACTTGAGAGAGAGAGAGAGAGAGAGAGAGAGAGAGAGAGAGATTACTTGTAGACTGAGACTGGCTCTACCTTACCTGGAATGGTGAATAATTCCTACTATATAATATTTAACGAAATGAGAGAGAGAGAGAGAGAGAGAGAGAGAGAGAGAGAGAGAGAGAGAGAGAGAGAGAGAGAGATTGCTTGTAGATCGGTTCCACCTTTCCTGGAATGGTGATTATCTCCTGTCCTCCCATATAATATTTCGTTATTTAACGAAATGAGAGAGAGAGAGAGAGAGAGAGAGAGAGAGAGAGAGAGAGAGAGAGAGAGAGAGAGAGAGAACGAAGTGAAGAGATGGGATAAAAAAGCTCTGAATGCAATAATGCTGGTTAAGGAACAACTTACAACGACAAAGTGGAAATCAGGCACAAGACAAGTAGTAATTGACGACAGGACAATAATAAATGGAAAAAGAATATATGAACAAGGAGTAAGTAAGAATAAGGAACAGAATATTGGAAAAGGTAGAGTAAGGAAACAAAAAATAATTCAATGAAAAATAATATTGGAAAATAAATGGTAGAAAACAGTGCAGAGGGACATGTAACTACACACACACACGCACACACACATATATATAAATGTAATATATACATATTATATATATATATATATATATATATATATATATATATATATATATATATATATATATATATATATATATAACCATAAAAATGGTAACTATATAAAGGTTGTATATAAAGATGAAGGTAGATTACAAAGGGTGATAATTAGTGATAACCTACGTCATTTCCTTTCTTTTCCCTTAAATAAGTACGTGATTTAAAGAATTACCTAACTATACCTCTGTCATTGAAGTTTTCTCTTGCAAACAGCAGGATATGTCGTTTCCTTTGAATTTAGATTACTGTTGCTATCATTAATATTATTATTGGTGTTATTACTGGCATTATTATTATAAATAATATTATTATTAGCCAAGCTGCAAACTACGTTGAAAAGCAGCGTTGTACAACCCAAGGGGTCCAACACAGAAAGAACCTCAGTAGGGAAAACTGAATAGAGAATTAAAGACATATAAGAGAAATAATAAAGAAAAAACGCAGTAAAATAATGAAAACTAACGAACAAGACTCAAGTAAGCTGCTTAATAAAAATGCATTGGCATCTAGTTTTAAATTATGAAATTTCAATTATTCATTTACATGACTGAGGAGGTCGTACACAATTGGGTTGCAGATGGAACAAAACTCCCTGACAAGAGCGTTCTATTGAATTGGATATTTTTCTCAAAAGTGAGTTTGCAATGAAGCATGATACAAAGAATTTTAAATGAGTTGCATGCACTTGGAGACATTTTGTCCATGGAATGATCTTTGAGCTACTAACATGAGTATTCAGAGTCTTATTACAGTTCACCTTCATCCCCCCACAGTTTGCACTTTGCATTAATTTTAGCTAAATCCTTGTTAAGAGAATCTGCAACCACTGATCTACAATCAGGAGATGGAGTCGAAACAAATAATGAACCAATTTGCTTTCTAGGTTAAATCACATACGTGTACATAATATACATACACATACACACACACACACACACACACACACACACACACACACACACACATATATATATATATATATATATATATATATATATATATATATATATATAGTAGTGAATCAAGAGCACTACCCTGAGAAACACTAGAGAGTACAATCCTGAGTTCAGTATATTTCCCATCAATAGCTACTCTATGCAATCTGTTAATTAAATATTCAGTAATAATACTAAGAAATGCTCCTCCAACTCCTATCTTCCTCAGTTTGAAAATATGGACATCATGATTAACACGGTTAAAAGCAACATTACAGGCATGGCCAATCTTACGAATTTCATAACTCTAGGGATTCCTGTACAGCACTGGAAATTGTGAGAAGTGCATCAAAAAACTTTAGATAACATTGGAACCTTTGCATAAGCCATAATGCAAACTAGGGAACAGATTATACTTTTCAGCGTGCATATTCAAGCGTTTTCTTAACAAACTTTCAAAAACTTTAGATAATATAACATTGGAGCTAGAGAAACTGGGTGGTAATCGGCAGGTATGAGCTACCATTCCCATATCTAGTTAATGGAGCAAAAACAGCAATTCTTCAACTATCGCATAAGATACTTTTCTCTGTATCTTAGGAAAATTAAGTCAGTAATACGCAGTTTCATCCCAAAATAAAGGAATAATTTAGGTTTACGTCCTCATATGCATTGGGCAAAAGTATAATTTTCTTGAATTAACACGGGACACAAGAGCTAAACTTTTAAGTCACCTCAATATAACATGAATGAGAGAGTGAATTTAATTACTCTGTTTACTGTTAAAAACAGCCGAAATGGTTGCCTTTTCTTTGGACAGTGAGAGAGACACTACCATCTGTTTTCAAGTAAGTAAGAAAGACACCGCTGAGTCTATGACAGAAAGTGCAGAATTGAGAGCAGTCCGCTACCTGTGCTGCTGAACTGAGCCTGAAGGGGTTTCCTTTCCAATAATATGGATACTATGGTGTATGTTTTCAACTACAGCAAAAACTTTGTGCCACAGGTCTCAGTTGGTTTTAATACCATGCAACGAAACGAAAGAAATAACTTTGATCAAGAACCTTTTTGCTAGGAACATCAGTCTATGATAAGTATTTGTGAAATTCCGTTAAATAATTTAAACAATCATCCTTACAAACCATAATGTTCTTTAAAGAGGCAAAAGAGGAAGAAAAGAATCAGTTCCATGGCAAAGAAAGAATGTTTAATCAACGAAAAAATGAACTTAGATACGAAACTGTGAGCAAAACCTGTCCTCACGAACTAAGGCCAAATCCCTGTGAACGTAAACATAACAATGAGTCAGTGAACGCAGGATATACTTAAAATATATCTAAAGAAACTATTGTTCATAAAGCCTGCTATGCGAGGGTTTGCCTTATGAAAAGTGTACGGTTGGACGTTGGTTTAACGCCTAACCCATGTAAAACCAAAATTTTAATTGAGCTTAGAACAAAGCGTGGAGTTTTGTGGCAAGAGGTAATGGGCCATAATGGGCCATCCAGAAGCAGGAAAGACAGCAATGGCTGGGTTGGTTTAAATCGTGCCAGCAACCTACCATCAATGGCTATTTCCCAGAGGTGCTAAAGGGATTAAGAAGCTTGGAGTGGACCTCTGGGTTTGGCCCAACCGATCGAGAACGCCAACAATGGAAGATTAAGTACATATTATATCTTCACCATGGTCTCTGAGACACAGCCGGTTAGAAAAAAAAATGTAAATTTTTAGTGACAGAAGGTGACAGACTCGTAAGCAATATTCTGGAATATCAGTATTCCAGAATATTCTGGAATATACCAGTGTTGCTGATAAAACGCACGTTAAGGGGAAAAAATCACATTTTGGCATCATAACTGCTGGAAATAACCCAAGCTCTTCAAAGCAAAGGATAAGCATCAACCCCAGACCTTTGATACAGTTCATGACCCCGCGAGATAGACGCAGCAAGCAGCGTCCGTAGCCATCACTGACTTTCCTTATAAAGCTCCACCAGAAATTGACGTAACGAGGCACGAAACATCTCGTCGACTTTTATGAGACTCGGAAGGATACTGAAAATCTTCTGAGGATAAACCTTCAATAGTTACTTGATGGATCCTGGCGTGAGTCTGCCTGGAAGGCCCGAGCGAAGGTCAAAATCACTGGAGGCAATAGAGGCTGAGTATGACCTCGATGATTCCTTCAGGTGAATGAAACTTCTCTGATTGACCTTCTGGGTTCATCTCTTATACACGGTGCTTTCACATGCAAAATACCTGCCTCACATCAAACAGATTCATTTTCTGCGAAGGGGAAAATATTTGAGAAGAGGCAACAAAAATCGTCTGTACAAGAATATTTACACCCACACACACACTATATATATATATATATACATATATATATATATATATATATATATATATATATATATATATATATATATATATATAATTATGTATGTATTTAAAATCTATCTATCTATCTTTACACACACACACACACACATATATATATATATATATATATATATATATATATATATATATATATATATATATATATATATATATATATATATAAATAATGCAATTTCAGTAATTTAGGAAGCGGGAAAATAAGTACGGAAAAACAACAATATTGCAAGACGGGCCGAAAAGATTTAGCTGAAATAAACGAAATCCTCAGTGACACCAACAAGTTTACGGTAACGACAGAGGACACAACAACCTCAAAGACAACGAAAGTAAACAAAATAACAGAAACTGTAAGTGCTAAAGCTGAAGGCATTCACTTCCAAAAGATCAGCGGTGACTGGAAGCCAGGGTATGCAAATGGCAACGTTAAAACACACAAGTCTGGAAATCTTTTAAGACCCATATAAGTCAAATACCAACACCTACATATCGTCTAGAAAAACAACTGAATAACCTTTTGAGTTCTTAAGTGCCATGTGATTGTAGTTGAAAGTCCTCTATAGAATTTATCGAAATTTATTATTATTATTATTATTATTATTATTATTATTATTATTATTATTATTATTATTATTATTATTATTATTATTATTATATCTTAGAGGGCAAGTCTGCAGAGGGGCTTATGGCCTCGTTAGACGTCACTTCATTATTCAGAAACCTGAAAGAATCGAAATGATAATATATGAAGTATAACAAGAGAACCTGCTACGCAAGCTTGTAATATCGTACACCAAAGAATCGCTTTTCCGAGGCACAGATGGGAAATTGTTCCTGCAAATTGACGGTGTAGCCATGGGATCACCACTGGGCGTTCTGTTGGCCAGTCTTTATATGGGAGTTTTAGATAGAAGAATTATTGAAAAAATAAAAGATAAACCACAGAAATATTATAGATACCTTGATGAAATTTATGTGGTTTTGAAAAATGAACTACAACTGGAAGAGGTGAGAAATAATTTTGATCACAAGTCGTGCCTTGAATTTGCTTACGAACTTTGTAATGAAAATTCACCACCTTCTTTGAACGTCTCGGTGAATAAGGAGGCAAGTAAATACATGACTTCGGTATACACTAAAAACACCAACCTTGGCATATGCATCAATGGCAAAGGCGAATGCCCAGACGGATACAAAAAATGTGATAAGCGCATACGTAAGGAAAGCTCTTACCCACTACTCTTCTTGGGATAATGCACACCATGAACTTCAGAGGGCTTCACAAGTCTTAGTGAATAATGGACAATCATCAAATGAAATACATAAACGCATAAATAAACAACTGGAGAGTTTTATAGAAAGCTAACAACAGCAGGACAATGAACGGCATATTACCGAAGTTATCTGTCCAGAAAATATAAAACAGACGGACGTGTTTCAAAGGAAATAATAAAAAGGGGAATTGCTGCTCCAATTAATGACAACGACACCGTCAAAATGATTACATTGACAAGAGCGGGAAGACTAGTAGCCTTATCATGAAAAAGAATCTTTCTGATGCGAACAGCGACATGAATCGCATGAGTGCGGTTTATCAATGTCCAATCGGAGACTGTGAGCTAAAATGCTTCACCTATTGGGATAACCACTACAACGCTTTCTCGTTTCTCAACATACCATCTCCAGATAGGGACGCCGAAAATGCATATACTTTAAGCACATAGCACTAGCTTGACAAAGGAGATAACATCGAATAGAAACACTATAACAGATAGTTCAAATGAAAAAAAGCGTCTTCAGATAAGAGGGGCTTTGCACTTAAGCGAGAAAGAAACCGTCAGTGAATGTGCTAATTGGGCTACGTCTATTCCTCTGACTTCGCTCAATTGACCTGGACTAGCAATATGATTTTTTCAATAATAATTAGTTTTTATTCCTCATATATTTTTAATTAATACTCTTGGTGTTGTCATTTTCTTTTTGATTTGGTGACAAGTCATTTATTTTTAACTGGCAACCTGTATTTGCATCCCATCTTATGTATAAGCATATCTGGGCGCTTGATTTTAGAAAAAATATGACAAGCAAAATGTCATTGCTTATGCAAGGTAGTTTTAAATAGTTCCCTCATTGTCTAGGACTTTATTTTCCGATGTTTATTTAAGCAAAACTGGCTATTGTCACGGAATACAATTGTACTATCATGTAATTTGTCTTGATAAACTTCTTGTTTTCCCTCCTTTTTTAAATCATGAGTTAATTCTTAATTCAACATTTTATTGACACTTTGAGCAGTTGCTGTTATAGATCTTTTGTATTTGAAAATGACTTATGGAGTCGAAACATTATACTTACCTTTACAGTACAGTGACCAAAATTAGAATTTGGCAGCCTTAATTTTAGAGAAATAAAAAATTTAGCAAGAAGCTTATATCGGCACACTCTGCGGCCATCTTTAATGATTTACATACACACACACACACACACACACATATATATATATATATATATTTATATATATATATTTATATATATATTTTTTATATATATATTTTATATATATATATATATATATATATATATATATATATATATTTATATATATATATATATATATATATATTTATATATGTATATATATATATATATATATATATATATATATATATATATATATATATATATATATATATATATATATATATATATATATATATATATATATATATATATATATATATATAATGTCAGATAGATACTTACAAAGATCACAATAAAAATACCTCTATATTTAGAAAAATGATGGACTATATGTTCAAAATATTAAAGAATAGTCATTTCACTGAATATAAAAAGTATAAATATGAATCGTTCCCTACGGGTAAAAGAAAACAGGTTAAAAAAAGTTCTATTGAGTCAATTTGCAAGGCCTCGTATAAAAGACTACACGGGTGCTTCATTTGTATTAATACATTTACACGTATATCATCTAAATTGCAAAAAAAAAAAAAAATAAATAAAATAAAATAAAAAAAAAAGAAAAAATGACTTCATACGTAGAATAGACTATCCAATCGTTTTTGAGGTACTCAAACATCCCAGCATGGCTTTTGAACCAACTTAGAAAACTAGTTTTTAGTTTTCTGTAAAAGAAAATTATTGAGATGGCTTTGTCTGTTTGCCCTCAGCTCTTAAAACTACTGAGGCTAGAGGGCTGCAAATTGGTATGTTAATCATCAAACATACCAAATTGCAGCCCTCTAGCCTCAATAGTTTTTATTTCATTTAGGGTTAAAGTTAGCCATGATCGTGCGTCTGGCACCGCTATAGGTGCCAACAACACAGGCCACCACTGGGCTGTGGCTGAAAGTTTCATAGGCCGCGGTTGAGAGCTTCATGGGCCGTGGCTGAGTGTTTCATACAGCATTATACGCTGTACAGAAAACTCGACTGCGCCAAAGAAACTTCGGTACATTTTTTCTTGTTGTTTATTGAGACTGAATAGGAGGATTCATCAGGGACTTCCTATTTGTTTTTCAATATAATTCAACAGGAATTCGAAGGCATCTGGTCCTCTGCCTTCCAATGAGATTTCAAGGGAAAATTTCCTCTAGAAATTCACAGAAAATTTCCTCAACGAATTTAATATTGAAAAGCAAAAAAGCTAGTTTGCTTTTCTATATTTCATTTGCATTTGAATGAGACTGCCAGAGATTTCATTAAGAATTCTATGGCAACGATCTTGGCTTTAACTAATGTCTTATTTAACAAAAAAAAAAAAAAAAAACACACACACACACACAAAAACAAAACGAGAATTTTTGGGTAACTTGTTGACATTTATATGAGATCGCAAATTATTCTGTACAAAAAATTTACATTACTACTTTTCCTGCTCCTGCTCCTCCTCCTCATCATCATTATTGTCATAATCATCATCATCTTTTCAAATTAAACACTAGAAAGGGTTGCTATTTTTAATGAGCTTTTCAGTGGAAAATTTCATCAGTAATTCTAAGGCAGTTCGTCTGTCTTCTCAAGAGGTTGCTTGGCATCTTAAAAGAATTCTACACCGACTGTTTAGTTCGTAATGGAATGGCTTGTCCATTTCATGAGGAATTCTCTGACAGATCCTTTTCATTTTGATGAAAATACCGAAGACATTCGGTAACAAACCCAGAATAAATTTTATCGATATCTAACATTTATTTATTATTCTGTGTATCGTATCTGATCCACTCGAGTGAAAACGTTTAAAATGATTCCGTCTCGATTTCCTAAATCTTCCGGCGTTACGTCCTCTGCATCCATTTTGCAGGAATAACAGCACCAGCCACAGATGCTGTTTCTCAGTGCAACAGATAAAAAGCCTCAATACGATTGAGCTGGTGAAGCATTAGTGAAAATCCCTCCTTATATATATATATATATATATATATATATATATATATTATATATATATATATATATATATATATATATATATATATATATTTTTTTTATTGTCCCACTTCTCTCGCAATCTGTGATGGATTCTCTAGGCTTCCTCAATGACCTACTGCTCTTCACGCTAGACTCCTAAGTTTAGCCTGTTGTGTTTCAAAGCCAAATGCACATTTATATACTTCTATCAGCTGTAAACGCTGCAACACGTACTTCTGACGCATTTAATTCAATCTTTACATGTACGTCTGGCGAATTTGTAAATACACTGCACAAGTTATGAAAAGAGGTCAAACAGTATTTTTTCTTTATGAGTTGGAACCAATCAAAGTTCCCCTACTCATTCAATCCTTAACGAGAGGACTCCTCTTCTTCTTTCCCTAAACAGTCGTTTCCTCAGAGAGAGAGAGAGAGAGAGAGAGAGTGGGGTGTAGGGAGGGCTCTCCGTGCTCTTCTAATTTACGAAAATTTCAGCGAAAACTTATTGTCGGGCGACACGCGGGAAGTGGCGGGAAAAACCCCTCGTATCATTATGAACTTTGTATTCAAACGGCGAGCGAGAAATCAATTTTGTTCTCCGCGTCCAGGTACGGCATATATAGATTTGCATAATTCCAAATTTCCCGCCGAATATGCAGAAAAGTTTTTGTTATTGAGAAGGAGAATCGTCCAAATAAGTCCCGGATACGGCCTCCCTCCCCGGCTCGCCAAATCTGGGGGACCTCTCGTAGATTTTGTTTTTCCGCTCTCTCTCTCTCTCTCTCTCTCTCTCTCTCTCTCTCTCTCTCTCTCTCTCTCTGTCTGTCATCGGAGCACATCGTGCCTCCCAAATTGTCATTGCTGCTGTCGTAGAGCTTTGGACTCTTTTATAAATGCATAAAAGATGCACACGTATACGCATGCAAGTAATGTACATACATACATTATTGTATCTTTACTGCTTGACCTTTCTGATCCAGAGTATAGTTGTTTTTCTTGACAATGAGACATCGTCTCATTAAGCGTGCATGTACGGATGAATATCGTACAAATACAAGAATGTTTATATGGATATACTATGTGGGTACAAACATTTTCTTTATCCTTAATTATAAATGAATGCAGGTTGCATACTTTTACGGCTGTGTATTAGACAGACACATAAAGCTTATTAGTAAATACGTAAGGACATGGATATACACTTTTCCATACTTATACGAGTTTAATCCAATCAATGACTTTCAGTCCATAAGTAATTATTCATCATCATCTTCGTCTTATTCAGACTACTTTTATAAGATAAACGGGACGATGGCGGTTTCCTAGTCTTCTAAGGCCATCTTATTTCAAAGTCAATCCGTAATACGTCTCAGGATTTTCTAAGACCATTTATTTTAAAGCTTAAAATAGGTATTAAGTTTCGGAAAGGCTCAGACATTCTGTCTTTGGAGACCAGTTACCCTCTTACTACTAAACTATGAATTTATCCACAATCGCCTGCCTTCCCGTAGTCCTATATAAGTATATCTTAGTTTAACCAGACCACTAGCTGATTAACCATCTCTCCTGGGGCTGGCCCGAAGGATTAGATTGATTTTACGTGGCTAAGAACCAACTGGTTACCTAACAACGAGACCTACAGCTTATTGTGGAATCCGAACCACATTATGACGAGAAATGAATTTCTATCACCAGAAACAAATTCCTCTAATTCTTCATTGGCCGGTCGGAGAGTCGAACGCTCGGCCAACAACGTGGTAGTCGAAAGCTCTACCCACCCCTCCCATGAAGAACTAACCTCCTTTCTTTTAAGAGGCAGGACCTTGCAGTGCAACGGGTAAACTCTTGACTCAATCAAAGAGCCTGCGTTGGATCCCCGAATATGACGAGGAAATGAACCGCGTGGGAACGTTTCCTTAAAAATATTGAATACTTTTGTTGTTCCAACTAGTGAATTAGGTGCATGAGTGTTAGCCATCTGCCATGAGACGCAGTTGGGAGTAGAGACAGCAAGAGAGAAGAGGGGAAAATGGAAATAACAAACGAGTGATCAGCGCTCGTCAGAGTGTTTACAATATAACTGTTAACGGGAAAGCTTGGCGATGTAATCCTTACCCAGCAGATCTTCTTCTCCTTCTTCTTTTAACATGCTTTTTCCCATTTTTGTATGGGGTAAGCACGATGCCTTCTTTGAAGGACTTTGATTTGGCGGATGAAACTGTTAAAAATCAACAGATTATATCACTTCCTAGATGACATCTTTCTGAGTGCCCCCTTTTTTCCGTTCCCATCTGCCTCCTCCTACGCAAAGAAAGAGCGAATTACTTGTATTCTACGTCATGTGATGGACAAGCGAAGAAAATTGCGAGACAGCAGAACAGTTCTTTATATTTCAGTTTAATTCGACGAACAAACGAAAAAGGACAGCAACAACTTTTCAGTTCGCTGTCTGAATGAGTGACATCCGTAACTTCTTTCAGATCCCCGAAGCAAGCTTACGACTAACTTTACAAACTAGAAAAAGACTCGTCAATTACTTTGGCTCCAGTTTCACACTAACTGCTTCAACTTTAATTTTTGAGAAATGTCTCTTTGCCTTCTATTTTGAAACTTAGAAAAACAGCTCATCTACTCTCTACAAGTTTCGAAGCTTCAATGAAATGATCATGAAAAACTATCAGTTCTCTATTGAACTTTCCGAGGTAACATAAAAACATTCCCGTCAACAAATGAAAATGTCCGTTTGGGAGATTTTTAGTGATGCCACGTCGAGGGAAAAGTTAACGTGGTGATTCGTAAATAAACGTTTCCGATGGATTAATGAGTGCTTAACTTTAAATGTTCCAAGTAACATATTTCATTGTTTTAGTGTTAAAAAACTTACAATGTTCCAACTCACATAAGTTAAACAAAATACAGGTTGAATCAGTGAGTTCAGCCTTAAAAATTTGCACCGCGTAGTGTAAATATTGCTAATGATCATTTAAAGAGCGAGATGAAAGACAGCCCGACGTTTTTGTTAGTATTTTTTTGAAAGTTTCAAATCGGAAGAAACCATTATGACCAAAAAAAAATTTTTTTGATCGGTATGCCGAGAGAGAACTGCAATCGGTAGTCCACCTCAGGGATCAGGATAGTCACAGGCACACACAGGAAGAAAAATCCAAGAAAGAATCTATATAAGAATCGAATTTATAATCATAGGTTTTGGCAAAAGGGAAGCCTGGCAGGTTCTTCATTGGAGGGGTGGGTAGAGGTCTCGGCTAGCACGCTGTTGGCCCAGCGTTCGATTCTCCGACCGGCCAATGAAGAATTAGAGGAATTTATTTCTGGTGATAGAAATTCATTTCTCGTCATAATGTGGTTCTGATTCCACAATAAGCTGTAGATCCCGTTGCTAGGTAACCAGTTGGTTCTTAGCCAAGTAAAAATAAATCTAATCCTTCGGGCCAGCCCTAGGAGAGCTGTTAATCAGCTCAGTGGTCTGGTTAAACTAAGATATACTTAACTTTTGGCAAAAGGGAAGCCTGACAGGTGCTACGCGGATGCAAGAAGGGCAGTGTTCTAGAGCCCTTCATAGTTCCTCGTTGGACGAATCGGTAGAGTTCTCGGCTAGCACTCTGCTAGGCCCGAGTTCGAGTCTCCGGCCGGCCAATGAAGAATTAGAGAAATTTATTTCTGAAGATAGAAATTCATTTCTCGGTACAATGTACTTCGGATTCCACAATAAGCTGTAGGTCCCGTTGCTAGGTAACCAATTGATTCTTAGCCACGTAAAATAAGTCTAATCCTTCGGGCCAGCCCTCTCTAGGAGAGCTGTTAATCAGCTCAGTGGTCTGGTTAAAACTAAGGTATACATTTTGGCAGTGTTCTAGAACCCTTCATAAGCAGAGGCCGATGAACATGACAGTCCAGCCATTTGATCTAGCACTAGCTGGGTCTAATGTGCATTCATACATTTATTTTTCTCCGTGACACATATCGACCATGGGTAAGGGGTTGTTACAAAATCCTGAACAAAAAAAATGTAGAGAAACTTAACATATATGATAAACTGTAAATGCCATACAACGGCAACGTTACTCAGAAACTACCATCATTTTTGAAGGGACATACTGACCAGTAACCTCAAGACAGACTATTGTTAGTTGCAAACTAATGCAGCAAGGACCATGAACGATGTCCTCTAATAACAACTCAGTGCAATCAAGAGTAAGAGCGAGGAAAAACGGGAATGGGAATTAAGGGGAGTCAAGAGGAAACTAATTGGACGGGAAATAATTAATCAGAAGGGATAAAAGAGAAAAATATGAAAGAGGAACAAAATTAAGTGTGGAATATGAAGAAAATGAAAATATCAAGTACGAAAAGGAAGAATAGTAAAAAGAGCGGGAAAAGGAGAACAGTGAGAAATAAAGAGCGAGAGGAGAGAGTAAACAATTAGAAGGGAAGAAAGAGGGGAAATAGCAGAAAAAGGAAGAAAAGCAAACAAAACAAACACACCAAAATCTGCGGAAAAGACGAAAACGGCGAAGTTAAATTGGATCGAAAGGAAAAAGGAACTTGAAAAGACTGAAGGTGGGAATTATGGGCAAAAAGCAAGAGGAGAACTGAGGAGATCATAGGTCACGCAGATATGGTGAGATGGAAAGAAGAACAAGAGGAATCAGAGAAGGAAATGAGAAGAAAAAGAGAAGGAAAAGAACAGAATAAGAAATGTGTAAGAGATGAATGAAAGAATTCAGGCAGCAGACGAGAAGATCGCCAGCAAGGAGAAGTGAGAATAAAGTTGTGAATAGACGGAGAGCAATTATAAGAGAGAGAGAGAGAGAGAGAGAGAGAGAGAGAGAGAGAGAGAGAGAGAGAGAGAGAGAGAGAGAGAGAGAGTTTGAAGAAGAACTCCTTGTAGACTGATGGTGGTATCGGAAAGTGAAAAATGCATCCTCACGATTCAAAAGCCTATCAGGCCATTTATAACGTGTTCTGAACAGGCCATTTATTTTGGGGGTGCCACAGATACTGGAGGTGGAGGAGGAAGCTGATGGGAACAGAAAAAGGGAGGTGGGGGGAGGGGGATAGGAATTTTGAGGATAGGTTCCGGATGTGTGGTTCCTCCACTTCACGGCCTTCTGCACAGAGCCTTTGAGAAAGAAAAAAGAAAAAGTGATGAACGTGTCAACGAAGAATGCAAAAAGTGGCTGTGTACTCACACAAAGACAGAAAGCGACGAAGTGTCACTGGAACTGTCATTAGTGAAGAATGTTTACTAGAATTTCTATATGCTCAGTAACTTCTCTTGAAATATCTTCTATTGATATCCATACAAGAGTAAGAATGATTTTGAAAGGAGGAACATTGAAAACCTCAGGGCCTGTTGGTTTTTTTGTATCGCCACATAATCATCTGTGATCTGCGTCCAGCCACAAGTACCCTACATACCCAGCCGAACTCGCGCTAAAAGTTCAACGTATCCGAAACAGACCAAAACAGCAGCTTGGAGCGAATTCCCGCGGAAACAATATTTCTGTGAAACTTTGCCTCGTTACCCTAAGCGTTTGAAAACAAATGCGCAGCGCTGTTTCTCATTTCTAAAGGTCAGTTATGCCCGGGCGAAGAGAAAGTTTTAATGAACGGCGAAGTACACAATGCTCATGGCGGCGAACGCCCGCGGAAAAAGCCAGAGCTCCATTGAGCAATGGCTGCAAACGCCGCGGAATAATCCACTGGGGTCCGAAATGAGACATATCTTTTAAATGCCGAGACCGGTTGGACGGGGAGCCTAATGTCCTTTTATAGCCCAGACCAGATGATGAAACAGAAAGGCGGGAGAAGGGAAATGATTGGTGTTTAACTACTTCGTGAAAAACCCTGAGCCGCGCCCTCTTTTCAGGGAAAAATTTCGAGCGAGTTGTCCTGTTCAGCCAAGAGATGAATCGCGGGGCGAAATTCATGTTTATAGGAACTTTTGAGTTGCAGTAACCGAATTTAATATAGAATTTAGGCCAAAAGACAAGCATTGGGACCTATGAGGTCATTCAGCGCTGAAACGGAAACTGACAGTAAAAAGGTGTGAAAGGTGTAACAGGAGGAAAACCTCGCAGTTGCACTACGAATCAATTGTTAGGAAAGTGTGGAAAGTCATATGGAAGAAAGAGAATATGAAAAAAGGTACAATAATAGGAACGAAAGGGGTTGCAGCAAAGAACCTTAATGCCTACAGTGCACCGCATGAGGGAGTTACTGTAATAATAATGATGATAATAATAACAGCACTGGAGAAAAGGTAGAGAAACAATAGCAATAACAGCTAATAATAATATTAGTAATTCATGTAACTTTCACGGTTACTCGATTTTAAACCTTCGTAAAGAATTAAGGGTTTGTACGGCATTTACGGACAGATTTCATGAAAGCTATTTAAGCTGATATATTAACAACGATGCTGATGAAGCGCAAACGACAAAATCCACAGAAAGGCATCCGTTGCCTATAACGTTTCTCCATAACGAAGTTGGGAGAAGGTTATGTGTTAAACTGTGAGGGTGTGAATTTAGCAGGATGTCTCAAAAACGGTTGAACGAATCTCGGCGACTGAGAGTCTGGTATAAACCCCTCGGGAGGCGGTTGTTCACTCTCATTATGGAAGCAATCTTGTCCATCGTTAATCATTCACCGCTGATGGAAAGTACTATTAGGGCAAAGAACAGAATCTATTGGCAATAGATACTTTTGACGCGTGCAGTTATCTCCTAGTGCTACATGGCAGGTGGAGAACTTCTACAGATGAAGCCCACTTAGC
>NC_089756.1:49193130-49205630 GCF_040412425.1 Macrobrachium rosenbergii
AATAAAAAGCAAGAATATATAGAGGCAACTTGCACCAAAAGGGAAAAAATGGTTACCAATACAAGGATAACACAAAAAGGTGGAAGCTTTCGTAATAACGAAACTAAGGTAAACGAAATGAGGAAAGTAAAACTATAATAATAATAATAATAATAATAATAATAATAATAATAATAATAATAATAATAGGTGGGGGTTTCTGTGGTATATTTTGTTTCTGGAAACAAAATTGGGTATTTGACTCACTTCCGTAAACTGGCGACACACGACGACAAATGTAAGATAATAGTTACGAAGAATACAGCCAGCAAAAAGGTGTTGATAAGAAATGAAATGTGGGTAGGGTGCGTAGGGGACAGGCATGGACGTGGGCGTGGGTGTGGGTAAAAGCGCGGGAATGACTGTGACGTCATAAGAAAAAGCAAGACTATCAGTCCGTACAAAATATAACACAAATTACGAATGGAAAAATAATATACAATAATAAAAAGAAATGGAAGGTAGGTGGGAGGAAAGGGAGAATGAGGTCGTGTGTGTGGGTGTAGGTGTTGGGGGGAGAAGCAGGAATGTGAGTCCATGAAAATCCCGCCAATAAATAGAGTCGGGGGAAGAGGGAGGAAACGGTCCATTTCCGCCCCTTTAATTTCCACCTGTCCATTACCCTTTCTGATCACCAAAAGGCCCAGAATCGCCGACGTCGACAAAACGTGGAAATGGGTCGAATAAATAGAAGAAATAAGAGGGAAAAATTAGATAATGGAAGCATAAAAATATCACAATATTACCTCCGCCTCAAGGAAGTGGCGCGGTCACTCGTGGGGGATGCGAGGAAAATCTACTGATTTTCTTCTACAAAATGGAAGTTAAACTCTCAAAAAACTACGTAGAACGAATTTATGTTTTTTTTTTCGATGCCTAAGCATTTTTTTTTAAATATGCTTGAAGTCATTAGGGACAAAGCATTTCACTCAAAGAATAAATTTCACACTGTTGGGCTATATCATGGTACAGTCATGCTCAAATCTGAAGCGACATGATTTTCTTTGTATCGTACAAAATCCCAGACGCAATGTAACGTTGCCAAGTAGTGTTAAACTTTTTTTTTTATTTCCAATGTCATACATGTCGACAAGTTTCCGAATTCACACCTAACACCATTTTCCCTATGGTTATATAAATATGATCCCTTTTATGCATTGGTATAATTCGTAATCTGTGTGATTTGAACTAATTTTTTTTACGATGTTTAGCGCAAAGCACGGTGTGATAAGGTTAGCGGTGCCGTCAATGACAGCGCGCTTAACACGCTCCTCTGACTGTCTAACGTAACTACCTCTGCAGCATTATCAGTAGACCAAATAAGCTCAACATTCATAACAAAGTTTTCAAAATGAATTACATCAAGTTTTCTCTGAATGTTGAAGTTTTAGGCTGTATGTTGCGAAATGATTTATAGGCCTAAATAATAATCTAAGCCCTTTGAGATGTAATCTCCGTTACTAAAGAATCTATATGTAGAGATTACTTCCTGTTCTTTGAAGAATAAGTTCCTTGTTGGACGAGTCGGTAGAGTTCTCTGCTAGCACTCTGCTAGGACCGAGTTCGAGTCTCCCGCCCGCCAATGAAGAATTAGAGTAATTTATTTCTGGTGATAGAAATTCATTTCTCGGTATAATGTGGTTCGGATTCCACAATAAGCTGTAGGTCCCGTTGCTAGGTAACCATTGGCTCTTAGTCACGTAAAATAAGTCTAATCCTTCGGGCCAGCCCTAGGAGAGCTGTTAATCAGCTCAGTGGTCTGGTTAAACTAAAGTATACCTAACTTTTTCACTTTGAAGAATAAAAGACGATGATGACTTAAATTATATGGAGAAGATGGATATTAATTGAAATATCTATTAGCATTAATATGGAACACTTGTTTTTTAACTTGCGTTAAATTTTCTTAAAAGTCATTCTGCTCGCTTTTGGTGTATAATTGATTCATAAGGTTTATTGAAGTGCAAGAATGTGCTGAAAACTTCATGCGCTTTCTGGCCAGAAATTGTTAATATAAAGGTGTGATTGCCAAGTGTAATGTATATGTAGTAAAGGAATCTAACAAACCTACGCCTAGGAACAAAATCTTGGCTATAACAAAAGAATGACTGCTTAGGCGAATATTTGCTAGTAAGCCATAATTTTTAAAGTGGTTAAGAAATATGACATACATCATTTTATTTTAATGAAAATCCAAATATTCCTCTAACATATATGAAATAAATGTTTTCAAGATAATTTCATTGTCGCTACTCATTGCAGACCTATGTTCCAGTTGGTTCATGTTGCCGCCACTCTAATGGTTGCGTCACACAGGCTCCGCCCAACCGTTGATATCAGTTGATAAGTTTTAGCTACAATAATACTTTAATATTTACTTATTTACATTTTTTTCCAGCTATGATGGGTAAAAATAATCAAATAGGACTATTTCAAATTTTATGGTTCGACTGCAAGCATTATTAATGTTATGACAATTTTTTTATTTTTTATTATTATTTTAACATTTGAGCTGAGGTTTGATGATAAAATTTACTGTCGAACGCATCGGCGATGAGCGAATGAAAGTTTTGAGAAATATTTCGTAACTGTGTTTCCAAAATTTGGCTACACTTCATATTTTCTTACAGTTTTAGAATATATGACAGATTTCACCCTTATGAAGCATATTACAGCTTTATTGTATGAAGTAATCGTGTTTTCGCACTGAAATAAGAGATAAATATAGAACCTGGTATTTGCCAGTTCGTGAATTTTGAATGAAATCGTATGCAATCAAGTCGTATCACTTAAGAGCATAGCTGTACATAAATGTACTAATCTACTAATGTAATTACACATTCGCTTGCATGTGGGTAATGTATACTTGGACACAATGATCTCATGAACTCATGTACTAATACACGTAAGTACTCAGGTGCTCATGTACAGATGATGTAATGCTCAAATTACAAACGAACAACAGATGTCAGCCCAGATAATATCTTAACGAAGTCAACAAAGCCTTTCTTATAATGTTTTAAATGACAGTAATTTGAAAGTAATGTCTCTTCCTTATATCAGATGATAGTTTAATTTTTTTATCTAGCCTAAACTAAAAAAAAAAAAAAAAAAATAGGGATAGCAAAAAAGTCTAGGATCTGAGCCCGTGGGAAGATATAGGCCATGGCGTAAAAAAAAGGAGTCACGGAACTCACGAGGAACTCATATTAAAATGAGACCCCCTCCACAGATTCCATTAAACCCGTTTCGCCTTAATCAAGCATTAAAATCTTCTAGACCCAAAACACCCTACTCCGCCCTTTATTTTTTCCAACATTTTTCCTCGTCATTTCACCGCCAGCGGCAGTGTAGGGGTAGGAGGAGGAGGAGGAGGAGGAGGAGGAGGAGGAGGAGGAGGAGGAAGAGGAGAGATGGCATCTGGAGGAGGGGGAGGGATGGCGAGAGCTATCTTTATGCGGAAGGTGCTGAGAGGGAGGGGGGGTAGATGTGAGTGGGGTGGGGTTGAGGGAGAAGGGCTTGGGAATACGCAATTATTCATTACTTCTCGGGCCTTTGAGAACCTGGCACCAAAGACGGTAATTTGCATGTAATGAACGCCGACCTTGTGTAATGAAATGCCACAAGCAAGGGATAGCACACTGGATCCTCCCCCCGTCACCCCTCGTCCACTTTTCCTGTCACTTTTCCCTATAAAGGTTTCTGTCCCTTTTCCCTCCGCCTTTCTCTTACGTGCTCAGCCGGCGCCCAGCTCCCACCCCACCCCCAGATTCCCTTGGCCCCCTGCGCATCCCTACGTGGATGGGAATAGATGCTCTGGCGGAAAACAACGGGAGATGGTGGCGCCAGGGGCAGAGGGAATCTTTCCATAAAACTCGTAGAATTTCATTATGAAATTAAGATCAGATCGTTTTACTTTAAAGTAGCCAAAGACTGAAAGAAAGCATAGAGTGGAACAAGGTTTGTTAAAAGACCGCGCGGTGTACACTGCTTGCTAAAATAGTTTTTGGTTTCAGAGATACTATCACATCCTTCGTGGTTATGTCTAGAACAGTGGTCTGTTCGTTGACATGAACCCATGTAATCACAACGCCAGATTAATCCAATGATTAAAACGTCATGGTTAGTCCATACAAACTGCTGTAACGCCATTTTGATAGAACTAAAGCAATTAAGCAGCACTTTCTTTCCTCCTCTTTTTTTTTCTTTTTTTTTTTTATCCTTCAGGTCCAGTTATGGTAAGGGTTCCGAGTTAGCAGTTCCATCGGCCTTCATATACGCAAGGAAGGTTCTGCAATGTCTAGCAACTGGTCAGCTTGGATTAAGCCAGTCCTTATGCCGGTACGGACCTTTGGCCCAAAGCAGGTTGTAGTGGCCAAAAGGTTTTAAAGGAATACGAGGCCTAGTGTGCAACTATGAACATGACCAACCAACCGAGAACACGAAGCGAAAACAATTAGGACATTGGTTTATAAAAAAAAAAAAAATTACAAAGCAAGATAACAACCGATTAACTAAGCTTTTATTTCTTTAAGTGGCGAATTTATTAATTCCCATACATAGTTCAGCCCCAACCATCTTCATTCCTTTTCCTTTTCTTTCTTACTTCAGACGTGGGCAAGAAAAGGGCATTAGGGTGCCAGTCCCTTTAGGCTTTGGACTGTGAATAAGTCCTGGCAATAAGATAACAATCTAGAAGGGAGTAAGATATGGGAGCTAGCTAAGTTGACTAAGGGATGTCTACACTGTCTAGTGCAGTGGTTCTCAATCTTTTTTGAGTGATGGCACCCTAACTAATGTAATCATTACCGTGGCACCCCTTCTTCACCATCCCACCATATCGCATGAATTAACTTCTTATTTAATGAATAAAATTATTTTCCATACTACATATATATATATATATATATATATATATATATATATATATATATATATATATATATATATATATATATATATATATACATACATATATACTGTATATATGTGTGTGTGTGTGAACTATTGAGTAGACACACTGATAATTATATGAAGACTTCTGCAAACCTTTTTTTTTTTTGCAAATGTTCACTGAGATGATCTAGCCAAGACAAAACTCATGACAATCTTGCGGCACCCCTAGGCACTGTCTGTGGTACCCCAAGGTGCCACGGCACTCAGTTTGAGAATCACTGGTCTAGTGCATGTGTTAGTTTGTGAAGGATAGTTCTTTCCTCAGACTATTATAGGTTACCATACATGTACAAATATATTGAAGTTCTGATTAAATTATTTTGGAAAATGTTTTAACATTTTGTGGGATAAAAAATACCTTACTCTTCGAATCCCTCACGGAAAGAAAGGGTTTTTTTTTTTTATATACTTCCCTTCAAGATCCAAACTAGTAGTGATAAAAGTATTAAAAAAAGTTTCTGGAGGCAACTGTGGCTAATAAAAATACATTTTATGAAAATAGTGCAGGATTATGTACATACTATCATCCATAGTCGAAGCGTGGGAAAAAAGTGAATGTTGGAAAAGGGTAAAAAACAGGTTTAACCCAGGTGAAAGAGATGGATTCTCCTCCTATAGAGACTGGAAATAAAAAAACCGGATCTGAATACTACATGGAAAGAATACTCTCTTCATTCATTTTGGATTTCAAGGCTTTCAGTGGAAAGCTCCTCCAAAACTATACCAAGAAACCGAAAAGTTCTAGGGCCAATGTGCTGATTATAATATATAGAAGTTAAGGTCAATGTGGTGATTACAATATACAGAAGGGTGAATGCTGGATCTAGTGGGTTACCAGGTCCATTAGTACGGTAGCTGAAATGCAGCTTATGAAAAATCATTCCCGTGATTTTTTTTACCTTACCGATAATTCTCATTGAATACCTGCACATATTAATCCCATGTCCTTGTTGTATGTAGCTTGCTTGCAAGGTCTTTAGAGTAAAGGCAAAAGATCTTACACTCGGAGCTTCTTGTAACGATATAACCTGTTTAAATTTCTGTGATATTAGTTCATACAGTATATATATATATATATATATATATATATATATATATATATATATATATATATATATATATATATATATATATACATACATATATGCATGTATGTATTTATGTTCGTGTACATATAAAATATGGATTTTTCAGGAAACCATCAGAAGCTTTCCCTGTATTAAGTTATGCAAAAGCGAAAAAAAGCTTGTTTACAACACAGTGCAAATATTAGAACATATATAAATATGTTAGTTTTAATTGATTTGTGTAGGGATACGATTTGTTTAATGGTTATATATTAGTAGGATTCACACACACTATATACATATACATATATGTATATATATACATACATACATACATGAATTATATGTATATATATATATATTATAATCTGTGTGTGAATCCAACAAAAATATAACCTTCAAACAAATAGTATTCTCACACGAATCACTTATCACTAACATACCACTTATATATGTTATTAGTATTTGTACATTCATATATATATATATATATATATATATATATATATATATATATATATATATATATATATAATTATATATATATATATATATATATATATATTTATATACACATATATATATATATATATATATATATATATATATATATATATATATATATATATATATATAATCACAAACATTAAGCCACATAGAGTTCTTAATTTGTCCCAACAGTTTCGCCTTCCATCAGGCCTCTTTCGGGGAACTTTGTTGATTAATCAGTTTAAGAAAAACATTTACCGGACATATGTTTACATTTGACTGGAAGACTTGCAAAAACATAAACAAGTAAAAATGGTTAACGGTGCTTACAACTGTTACAGGAGCATATAAAATATAAATTGTCTAGTACATAGTTTGTCCAGCAGAAAAGATTAGCAGTCTAATGAGGCTAAGTAAGTAATTGAATGAATACCTAAGTCAATATATGACATAATTTGTACCGATTTTTCGTGATATGTAGAAAGAGCGGGGCAGTCTTGAATAAAACTATATTGCCATTAAAGTTATTGTTTTTACTATATTGACTACATGGCGTTTCTATTACATTTCTCTCAATACAATTATTGTTTCTGAACAAGAACCTTGCTTTAGACCAATGAATTGGATAAAAACATTCTCTAGCATGTTTACTAATGGCACTGTTTTTTTTTTTTTTTTTTTGATCAGTAGGGATACTAGACTCGTTCTGTGCAATCCGTGTCTCAACAGTTCTAGCTGATAGTCCAATTTAAAATTTATTGCAACCACAAGGAATTTAAGAACTCTATTTCCTTTTTCCTCTTTGGTTTCTACTCCGTTTTCATTGTGGAGTACATCGTATATATATATATATATATATATATATATATATATATATATATATATATATATATACATTATATATACCTATATATATATATATATATATATATATATATATATATATATATATATATATATATATATATATATATATATATATATATATATATATATATATATCATGACTTGTTTCCTTGCATAACTGGCCAATTATTCCTCACATCCATTCCGTAAGGACCTTACCCTCGAAGAGGTATACCATACGCACCCTGGCCAGCCACTCACACGCACTCCCATAAGGTGTCATATTACTAGTAGCCCGTCTACTCCTTACATCTTTCCTTTTGAATCATTCCCAACGCCCTTTAATCTTCTAGTTACTTTCTAGGACATTCAGTGATTTAAATTAATCCCGTCAAATATTTGCGTAATTCATTTTATTGGTCTTTTGTCATCTTAAATCTAACGACCCTCACGAATGTTCATTGGAATAACACAAACCGGCGTCAGTGACCCTGGCAGCTATGACGTCAGATATCACCTTATACTTCAGTCTATTCCTACTGACGCTGAATTACGTTCTTCTCGACCAAACTGTCAATGTTTTGGTTATCTTTTTATTATGGATTTCATTATTGTTTTTCTTTTTTTTTCTCACTCCATTCTCTTACCTTCAGAGAGAGAGAGAGAGAGAGAGAGAGAGTTTCGCCGTAGATATTTCGTTTATTCTTTTACTTCACTAACCTGTATATATATATATATATATATATATATATATATATATATATATATATATATATATATATATATATATATATATATATATATACATATATATATACTGTATGTACTGTATATAGTGTGTATATATGTTTATGTATACATATACATACATACATACACATATGTATATTTACACACATTTATATATATACATATATATAAATATATATATATATATATATATATATATATAAATAAATGTGTATATATATATATATATATATATATATATATATATATATATATATATATATATATATATATGTATTAGTGAAGTAAGAATAAACGAAATATCTACGGCGAAAATCTGCCTCTCAATGTAAGAGAAGAGAGTGAGAAAGGAAAGCAACACAATAATGAAATTTATAATAAATAAATAACCAAAATATTGGACTGAATGATAAAGTGGTATCTGACGTCACAACTGTCAGGGTCATTGTGTTATTCGAATGAACATTCGTAATGGTCGTTAGATTTAAAATGACAAAAGAGCAATAAAATGAATGATGCAAATATCTGACGGGATTAATCTGAATATATGAATGGCCGAGAAAGTAACTGGAGGATTAAACGAAGTTGGGGATAATTCGAGCGGAAAGATACAAGGATTAGATGGGTTACCAGTAAGATGTTACCTTATGGAAATGAGTGCTAATGGCTGACTTGGATGTGCATGGTATGTCTATTCGAGGGAAAGGTCCCTAGGGAATGGATGTGAGGAATAATGGCCATTTGTGCGAGGAAACATGTGATAATTAGGGTGTAAGAATTGGAATTCAAAACATAGCTCACTAATTTGCAAATGAGCGTAGAATGGCTTTAAACTATAAGAGTTATAAATCCCCTTAAACTTGGTAATGAAAGAATATTGTGGGTTAAAGCAGTGAATAATATTTGTGCGCATTAAGCATAAAATATATTATTGATAACAATAACCCATTCGATCACAGTGAGGAATACAAGTTAGGGTATTCAAATTTTAAGGAAAAGAAATTGTCGTTTTCAGGAACAATAAGCCTTAAAGGTATGGAAAATGAGAGATGAAAATCAATCATATATGGTATGAGGAAATTTTAAATCTCTCTCTCTCTCTCTCTCTCTCTCTCTCTCTCTCTCTCTCTCTCTATATATATATATATATATATATATATATATATATATATATATATATATATATATATATATGTATATATATATATATATATATATATATATATATATATATATATATATATATATATATATATATATATATATATATATATATATAATATATATATATATAAATTTGTCGCTAATACTAAGTAGTTAACCAATTTCTTCACATTAGACATACTAAACTGACAACCTAAAATAAGTGACTCCATCTGTTCTTTGTTTACCATACTATCCGAATATTTTTAACCTCTAACTAATACAACACACCTATCCCATCCTCCTCCTTATAAACATTAAGCACCTGGAGTTCGACACTGGATAATGTTTTCCTTCATTTTTACTTATCACATGAATCAATCATCATCAACAAAACCAGGGGCCTCTGCAAGGAATTAAAGGCGGGAATCATGAGATAAACTGCAAGAAATTCTCGTAGCTGAATTGCAATAAGAGCAGCGCAAACAAAGGAATTTAATAAGATGCAAAATTAACAATGCTAAATATAAAAAAATCCCCGGGAGGGAGGCGGGCGGGGGGGGAATCCTCTAGCAAAACTGGGGGAAATCCGGACGAAAATGATCATCGGAATCGCGAAATAGATACGAATAAATTCAATTCTCGGCGATGAAATCGTAATAAGGGAGAGAACAGAGGAAAGTAAAAGAAGGGATTTATTAGTTTTTCTTGGTCATATTTTCTGTTTCTGCGGCGAGAGAGAGAGAGAGAGAGAGAGAGAGAGAGAGAGAGAGAGAGAGAGAGAGAGAGAGAGAGAGAGAGAAGTTTGGCAATTATCGAGCGGAAGGATGTAAGGTTGACTTGGCCTCTCCAACAATAAGATTTTCAATTCTTCCTCTTGAATTTCAATTAAAAAAAGGAGAGAGTATTGGAATGAAGGCGTCGACTTTAAGAGGGACGCTGTTACGTTGGGTGAATGCATTCCTTTTGTATTTATGCATTTCATGAGAGAGAGAGAGAGAGAGAGAGAGAGAGAGAGAGAGAGAGAGAGAGAGAGAGAGAGCCTTGATCAAAGGACAAGAGAGAAATTACGATTAAGAGAGAAACCAATTTTATTTATGAGAGAGAGAGAGAGAGAGAGAGAGAGAGAGAGACCTATTATTAAAAGAAAGAGGTAGTGCCCTTAAGAGAGAAACCTATTTTATTTCTGAGAGAGAGAGAGAGAGAGAGAGAGAGAGAGAGAGAGAGAGAGAGAGAGAGAGAGAGAGAGAATTCGAATGGCGCTTTCAATATCTCTAAAGATCGGATACGTATGGGTGCCAAAATGGACCACGGGCACTACAGGGCCAAAGAAATTTATTTTTATATACTATAAATAAAATAACTAATATACGAGGGGATTTCAGGTATTAAAACTTCGTACGTAATGTATTCTACCTATTTTAAAGGAACACATCTCTATGAGTTTAAGATATCAAATAGACATTCAAATAGACAACGTAAATTAGCTCGATTCGTTTTAGGGGTGTTATTGCTACGCAATTTTACCTGTAGTTAAGTAGTTAAAAGATAACATTAGATATCGCTTGCTTATTTGGTAAACAAATTCCTGTTATGTCTTATCGGTAGGGAAAAACAAATGAGTTGAATGCTGCGTTAATTAAAGGATTAACTCTCTCTCTTTTAGGTGGGAAACAAATGCCAAGATTTACTGTGTCCATCTTCTCTCTGTGTAAACGAGATGTATATAAGTTAAATATGGGAGAGCACGTTGTATAGGTTCATTTTGTGAGATATCTTTTACCTTAACACTTTCCATTAGAAATCCCGTCACGCAACACATTAACGCGTAGCACATAGCACATAAGAGTAATCCCCACTAATCACCTCAAATCAGCGATAATAAGGGTAAACGGGCAAATGAGACTATTACGGGAAATGAAAAGTGAGTGAACGGATAGAAGGGATTTTGATGAATGAATAATTGCAGTGACGATTGAACGGATGCGTAAAGGGCGGAGGCTAAAAGGTGCAGGTTGATTCATGGATGAAGCCATTTAGCGCCATCAGCTAGACCTTTCAACGTCGATCTGTGACGCCGCTGAGCCTTGATCGATGACGTCACCGAATGGTGATCGATATCAATGTATGTTGATCGATGACGTCACTGAATGTTGATCGATGACGTCACTGAATGTTGATCGATTACGTCACTGGATGTTGATCGATGATGTCACTGAATGTTGATTGATGACATCACTGAATATTGATGGATGATGTCCCTAAATACTAAGCGATGACATCGTTGAAAGGTGATCAACAGTGGGGTAATTGAATGTTGATCCATGACATCACCGAATTACCATCGAGACGTCAATGAATGTTGATCGGTGGCGTCACTGCATGTTGATGGATGATGTCACTGAATGTTGATCGGTGACGTCATTGAATGTTAATCGATGACATCAATGAATATTGATCGATGGTGTCGCTTGAATACTGATCGATGATGTCACTGAATGTTGATCGATGACGCCACTGAATGTTGATCGATGATGTCACTGAATATTGAGCGATGACGTCACTGAAAGCTGATCCGTGCCATCATTTAATGTTGATCGATGATGTCACGAATTACCATCGAGATGTCATTGAATGTCGATCGATGACTTCACTGAATGTTGATCGTTGATGTCACTGAATACTGAGCGATGATGTCACAAAATGTCCATCGATAATGCCACTGAATGTTGACCGATAACGTCACAAAATGTTCACCGATGACGTCACAAACGGTTCATCGATGATGTCCATAAAGTTGATCGATGACGTCACTGAATGTTGCCCAGCAACGGCATTTATTGTTCTTCGAAATGTGTCATTTAATGTTAATCAATCAAGCTATTTAAAGTTAACTGCATGTCACTGAATACTGATTGATGAAAGCTTTGATAACAAACGAATATTTAACATCGATTGATGACGCTCCTTGATTAACATCTCTATGAAAAACAAACAGAACAGAAGTTACAGATGTTGCCCCGAAACTGATTTAATTTAAGGGTGCAGTTCTATTATCGATTTTCAATCGGCTCTCTCTCTCTCTCTCTCTCTCTCTCTCTCTCTCTCTCTCTCTCTCTCTCTCCAAACGATTTTCGTCAGTAATTTACTAACAGAAGTCCTATACAGTAGACCTTATTTTACTTTATGTGGGAATATATATATATATAT
>NC_089756.1:49208130-49300630 GCF_040412425.1 Macrobrachium rosenbergii
GCACGTATTTTATTTTTTCTTTATGACGTACAAAATTTTTAGCGGCAAAGGCAGTCTGTACTGCATATTCATACATGGGGGTGTGTTTGTATGTGAATCTAAACTCATTTAGATTTTTTCGTACTAGACTTTTTTTGCGATAGAGGAAATATTCACTGTATACTCTTGCAGATATTTATGCATACACGTGTGTTATTCAGTGCATTTTGCAAAAGCTACACATTCATACACACGTGTGTGCGCGCGTTAAGCGTTGTTTCCATATATTCTATCTTTTTCGCAAGACAAATTCTCAATTAAGCATCAAGGAAATATACACTACAGATACTGATATACAAGTGAGTGTCTGTTATATGCTTACAATCAGACTCACATCCTTAACAATTTATTTTTATGGTCTTTTGCCCTTCCCTTCTTAAGTGGCGTAACCGATGGATAACTGAATCCATGCCCGTACCCAGAGTTTTTTTTATGGGGGAGGGGGGTTCGTTTTTCCCAAAACTGGACCTTTTCTTCTATATATGTCATTGCATATACAGGTATATACAAGATGAAATACTTGAAAATGATCAAGATGTGGGGCAGATTAGCCGTCTCGATGAGGTAAATTCCACGTTTCGGCAGCCTTGCTGCAGTGTCGTCAAATTTCTCTGACCAGATTATCGTACCACAGCTTTAAAATTATCGTTTCTCTACTAAAATCTACAAATATGGTGGCCTATATCATATTCCTATTATCACTTTTGTATTTCCTACTATTAAATAATGATGTTAATGTTTAATAACAAAATTTATAAAAGAAGACTTGCCAAAAAAACAAAAGATTGTTATTTATCACTTTATGAGTACAGTTCAATGAAAAGGATAGTCACAGAAAATATGGACTTCCAAAAATTTGAGGGGACGGGTCGTTCGACTCCCCCCCTCCCCGCCGGTACAGGCCTGGAATCAGGAAACACCGAGGAAACCAGAAAGTTCCATACGACTAGCAGTAAGTGGTCTCAAGGACTGATGAGGCCAAATGACTCGTGCTCCTGACATCCACTCGGTATCTCTATGGCGCAGCCTCTTTCCTTCTAGGGTTGGAACTTTCCATCTCGACTCTCTCTTATAGTACCGTTATTCCTGACGATCTGACAATGGATTTGAAGAAAGTCAAAACTGAAAGTGATTTTATCATGTCTCTATTGGTAACGATTGGTCAAGTTACCAGAAGATTAAACAGGAACCTACGATGGAGAATGGTGTGTGGAAACCTTACAAGGACGTTTAAGTTCTTGTAAATTTGAAGGAACTACTGCAGAAGGACCTCAAAAGTTCCTTTCGCTTCCTAGAGGCCTCGTTTGCCTGGCCAGTTGTGGGGACTTTCAAGAGATGTTGCTATTTAAGTTCAGTTGCCTGTGGAACAGCCTCCCTTCAGAGGATGTCGCGCAATTGGAACTTCAGAAGTTCTGGCGAAGGTGCAATGCATCACTACCTTAATACTATTCTCCTTGCATTTTAATACACTTTTATCTATTTATTAATTAATTAATTTTTTTTTCGTTTCTAATAAGTGAGTGGAACTCTTCTGTCTGTATTTCCCCTTACCTCCTCTTACTTCTTCCTAATGAACACCTTAATATTCTTTGGAAGCTTGAATTTCAAGTCAGTGGGCCCTGTGGGCTTGTTCCATAAGAATAGGTTTCATCTTCTGAATAATAATAATAATAATAATAATAATAATAATAATAATAATAATAATAATAATAATAATAATAATAATAATTACCCAAAACATCTCTGATAAGTCTGATTTATTAAGTCACGAAGGTTATTCTTCCCAGAGAAAATGAAGTGAATCTGATTTAATCTGCTTCATCCACATATCCCATCCACATAAATAGTATCACACAAGATTAAATGGGACTGAGAACCAGCATTTTTTATAAGAGGCAAAGGAAAAATGCCTCAAATACTTCTAGCTTATCAGGCGACAAAAAGCTGTCTGATGCTATTGTATTAATAGAATATCACAAAACAGCTTGCTCAGCGTCCGTCTCCTCGCTTACGCAGGATTAAGTTACTCGCTGAATATTAGAAATCCCAAGAAGTCATTAAGGAAATGAATGATCAAATATAAAAAGTCGCCTGGTAGTTTTTTTTGTCATCGAAGCCAACACTACGATTTATCGGCAAGACCATAAGCACTATGAACATAATAATAATAATAATAATAATAATAATAATAATAATAATAATAATAATAGAATAAAACCCTTTTCTTGTCTGTAATCTTAGTGTATCGTTAGAAATAGGGTTAAAATCCTTAAGCTTTAGATAAAATGAACGTACTTAAAGAAACTATAAGCTCACAAATTCGTCAAGGAAGCTAATGGCCCAAAATTATTCCTTGCAGTGACCTTCTTGACCCACACCTGGAATCAGCTGCCCCAAATGAACAGCAATGTACAACATAACCACCACCAACCAGACTGGACAAGTTATCAGAAGATCAAACAGGAACCTGATACAATAATTTGACTCTGTCAACCCTCTGACGACTGTCCTCGCAAAGCTAAAGGATTTTTAGCTTATATCTAACAACATACCAAGACTGACGCACAAGGAAATGGTCCTATTTTATCCCACAACAAGAGGGTCTTCATTTATCCTCCCTTTGAAGAACGGTTGTTTTTCATCACCTCCAGTAACAATAACAACAGAAGAGTAGAACTAGTCCGATGTGTTCACACTCAGGAAGCACCAGTGTTTGCGTAGAGGAAGACTGACGTACGAGTATTGTGGATGACATTCTAACGTAGTTGCTTGAAGTGACAGAGATTATAGAGATGAATGGAAGGTATTCGTCCTTGGATTAGCAGTGAGTGGAGGCTCTCTTTCTAGATTTCCCATGAAGCCACCCACAGATTGGGAAACACTTTATCGACGGGATGGGAAGCAGTAATGGAGAGCTTGACTGTAACATAAAACATGATGACGACCAGGAAAATATGAGTTTTGTGACGTGCAGGATCGGTGAATGGAATTTTGCACTTTAAGGGTTCTGTGCAATGCTGATGAGGCTCCTGTGTGCTGATTCACACTCCTAAACTCTTGTAAGGCTCGCCCTAGAGGATTTGCTTCTTAATGAGACGTTAAACTCTGTGGAAGGTAGAGTTAAAGAAGCTACACAGCTAAGAGGGAAGATATGGAGGGTAATGGATGAAAAGTAATACTGGAGCTAGGGATCGAAGGAGCACCAAAAATCTTTAGTGGAAGATGATGATTATATATATATATATATATATATATATATATATATATATATATATATATATATATATATATATATATATATATATATATATATATACATATATATGTGTATGTGTGTAAGTGTGTTGTGTTGTGTTGTGGTTGTGTTTGTGTGTGTGTATGTGCGTGTGTTGTGTTTGTGTGTGTGAATGTGTGAGTGTGTGCGCGCGCGTATGTGAATTTACGAGCCAGGTAGGTTCAAGGTATAAGAAGGTAGATTTACTCATATCGCCAAGTAAAGGGATACTTTGTGATAAAATCTGTGTTGGGTAAAATATTTACCTCAAGTAGTACCTTGTTGTATCACGATTTACCATTAGGTTATAAAAAGTAAAAATATCTGTGTAAATAAACTGCAGACTTCCTGAAAATTATTCCCAAAACTCAAAACAGAAAAAAAAATCATGACCCAACCTATTTTTCTATGCAGACAAAGTTCCCTTCAAAATGAAATTCCTTCATAAAGAATATATTACAGATACAGACAACTTCCCCCCGCGAAAAAGACGAACAAAAGGAAAATGAAAGTAAAAATGGCGATAGATCTCGCGCAAGAAATAAAGGGAAAAACCGAGGAAAAGGGAAAGATGGAAATAAAATCGGGATATCTGACGTAGACGCTTCTCGCTCCCCCTCTGACACATGCTTGGGGCTGCTGACAGGGCTGACGGCTGATAAAAGTTGCTGGAGACAAATAGTGAAAGGATTCGACTGTCAACAGTGTCATGGCCGGTGCCTGGCGCTGCGAGACCACGCACACAAACACACACAAGCGCACACAAACACACAAACACCCAAACATGCACCTCCGGGGGAAAGAATCGCAACCATTTTGATTATGGTCTCTCTCCCCTTCGCCTCGACTCGTGGGGACTTGTATGCCTCGGGAGCTCGATTCCGTGCGTGCAGCCTGGAATGTGCCACACACACACACACACACACACACACACACACGATGGACGTCGCTTCATTTCTGCTCTCTGCTGGGATTTGTGGACAAACTTAAGACTGCCGTACGTAAGCGCACACACATACATACACACAACTCTATACCCCTATACACACACACATATAACATATATATATATATATATATATATATATATATATATATACATACATATACATATACTGTACAGTATAGGCTAGTTGGCAGCGCTTTGGTCTTTGTTGAAAGGTCTGGGTTTGATCCTGATGTCAGTCAGAAATTTATTTCTGCTCTACACGTGATTGTGTGTTGATTATTTCTATATATATATATGTGTGTGTGTGTGTGTGTGTGTGCTTACGCGCGGCAGACACACACTCACACACACATATATATATGTATATGTATATATATATATTTATATATATATGTGTGTATATATATATATATATATATATATATATATATATATATATATATATATATATATATATATATATATATATATATATATATATATATATATATATATATATATATATATATATATATATATATATTTGTTTAAACATTAAACAGTATTCCCTAACAGATCTGCTTCAGAAAGGAAACAAGATCTGTTACCTACCATATTCAAACATTGAATGCCGGGCCTTGTGTGAACTCCGCGTACACGAAACCTCTACCAAATTAGCAACATCACGCACCTACACTGGAGGGTTCTTCATATGCACGTTGAATATCTCTGCAAACATCTTGTTATTTGCCTCTACTTTGCATATACCTTAGATTTTCCTTTCCTCTTTAGTACCTCTTCCACAGAATCTAGTCAGCATTCTCTGCGTCCTCCTCTCCTTCCTCCTACATCCATACTTTAGTTTTTCACTCTTTTCACCAACCAATCGTTCTCGACTCTTTTCCCTCTTAAAACACTCCAATCCATCCTAACAATCTCACTAATCTTTTCATCACTTCTACTATTTCCATACTTCCTAACTCTTACAGTTCTCTTTTTCACAGACGTCCAGTGTTCATCTCAACAGCCTCAGATTTCTTTTATTCACGTTTACTGTCATAATGAAGAGATGGCATAACAGTGTCTTCATTCATTCCAATTTCAGCATCTGTAAACATTCCAGGTCTCCAACCAATCTTTTACACATATGATTTATATATATGTATCTCTACATACTTATTTATACTATGTATTATATATAGTATATACAGTATATATATATATATATATATATATATATATATATATATATATATATATATATATATATATATATATATATATATATATATTGTAACGTGCAATTGCTATTTACAATAGCACATGAAGCTCCACTTATTTAAAATTAACATTAAAGAATAAAGCATATAAAGTGCAGGAGGTGAGTCAACTTCACGACCACCCAGAACCGAGGAACAGAGCGATCAAAACACCCCTGACATTAGCACCAGCTAAATCCTCTGTGCCTTCACCAAAAAAACACTGCCCATCCTCTCCAAGCCTATTATCCGCCTTTGTCAACCTTTAATTTCCCCCGGGTACTGTCGTTCATCTCCTTGTTCCAGCACCGCTCCTGTGGATACTGCCAAAACATGGGAACTGGCGAGTTAATGGACAAACCACCCACAGCCAGGACAGAGACTGAAGGCGGGAACGAAAGCTATGTAAGGACCTGACCAGGGGTCATGCGAGGAGTTCATTACCAGCCAGAATCAGATCAGAGTCCTTGCTGGGTCGGTCTCCGACTGCCCCCCTCCTTTCTGACCCAGTCAAACTTTGTTGTGATAAGATAGTCTCACCAAAGTCCCTTGCCTTATTGCAAAGTCTGGCCTACACATCAAGGTAAAGCATCCTACAGGAAAAGGTACAGTCTGAATTTGGAGTTTGTTACAACACCCATTCTTCCATTATAATTTTCATTCTTTCTAACATTTCCACCCCTTGGAGTTCTGGGAAAATAAGTGAAGTGTTAATATTTTTCATTTCAAGTACCATAAGCATCTTGTAGCATTTGCTATTTTATACTGTTCCCTCTCAGCTTTCAGCGCTCCTTACATGAACGTGAAAGTGTTTTTCTTTGCAACAAGGTCAGTAAACTTGTCTTGCAGAATAGGCATTTTGATGTTGTGTGTCTACCTGTTTGTCCACGGTGCCAATTCCTGAATTCCCGACGTGGAAGAACACTTCAAAAGTAATCTGTGTAGACTTATATGCCTGCGAGGCAGAGTTCCTGCATATTTACTTCTCTTTAGAGGTCCCACTATGGTGTGATTCATTTCAGAGCAGAATTGACTCTATATATTATTATAATCACCCACAAGTTGTGCACAGTGCACCTCCCCCCGCCCCCACCTAATTTACCTTTTGTTTATTGAGAACTGGATGGCTGATCGTATTTGACTAGAAATCAGAGCCCATTATCAACATCTGATCTGTCTTCTTTTACCTGGAACAGATATTGAGATGACACGGATAAAAAAGGGCGAAGAGAAGAGGCTTACTGCTGCTCCCTTTTAAGAAGCTTAGCCCAACTAAGCTTCTTAAATGGACTTTCTAAAGGCAAATTAAGCTGCCTGAATTGTCTTACCTCCACAGGAACCCTGGGAACACCTGGCGGATGACACACCATGGCCCGATGCAGCCGGAGCCCTTATTAGGGAAAGACAGCAGTAGAAGCAGTTAGTTAGTTGTGGGGGCAGAAGCCATGCAGTAACAGCACGCAGGTGAGCAGTAACTTTGCTGAGAGCTCACCCTTCATCCCCGTCCGACTCCAGACTCCAGTCCTCCTTGAGGGACAACCTGCATCGTCGGCTATCACCACTTGTCCTTATTTCGTCAGAGACCCACTCCCCTAAGGTAAAGTGCAAGTAAAGACTTTTCGGTCACGATAGTTTGCCCTTTAGAAAGCTTGGAGTACCAGCATTTCATTTCTGTCCTTGTGCCAGTTTATCCAGTGCCATTCCCAGTGTCCTGGGTTCGAGTGTAAAGTGGTCATTCATTCCTCGAGTCTTTGGCACCCTCAGTGCAAACACGAGACTTATTCTGTGTTAAATTGTTCCTTTACTGGCGTGTAATGTGTAAATCTCTCTTGCAGAGGGACCCATTCGCAGTGGACTCATCTGGGCTTGTGCCTTGCCTTTAATCAAGACCCTCAGGAAGGATCTTCAGGCGTTGCAAGCCCTTTATCAAGTTACTTAACCATTTTCCCTTCAAATGCTTGCCTTTGTAAATATAATTCTTTAATCTATCCCAAGTGTTTATGTAGCATTTCCTTATGAAGCAAGGCCTTCAGCTCCTGAATTCACCCCTTTTTCTTATTTTTTTTATGATTTCCCTTTACGCAAGTCAGAACCCCAAGGCCAATTAAATAAAGTTTTGTTGCCAGCCTGTAAAATACCATAAACCCAGGGAAGTACGTAAAAATATAGTTAAGAAATTTCACCATAGATCGTAAGTCTTTTGATATTGGCACTCTTTGTTTTGTGACTAATGCAATATCAGTGCCAAGGAGCTGGTGAGGAGCTCCCCTTGCAATATCCTTCTGATCTTTGTACTAAAACCTAATTAGTGAAGTCTTGCATTTCTTTTGAAAACCATTTTATTTACTGTTAACTTACTTCTTTTCTTGAGTTTAGCCAAGTAGTCAGATGAGTTTAGATTGTGTTTAGGGCTAGATAGACCAACATTGGGCTAGGCTCATGAAAGTGGCGACCTTGCCAGGATCATTGAAATCTTGCATGATGTTTCATGGCTCAACTTCATCCCTAATCTAAGTAAAATATCTAATCAGCTTTTGTTGGCTAAGTCTGAGTATTTACGATCATAAGGAACCTCATATCCCCTTAGTAATTTACTTTGGCACTCGTGGACAGCAGTATACAAAGCATAAGTATTTTCATTGAATTCTACTGCAACCTAAATACCATGTCATAGATGTTTGTAGCATATTTGAGTGTATGCACATTGCCATGTTTATTTTTCACTGAGAGAGCGAGAGAAAGCTTATTGCCAGAAGTCCATGTATTTAGCTATACTTATCCCTAGTGCATGCTGCAACGAGACTAGTTGTCTCCAGTGGCTAGGAATTAGCTAGGCAGTGAAGTGATAATAAGTGATCAGTGTTAAAATTCTAGGAAAGTTGAAGGAACTCCCTTTGAAAACTTACGATAGTCTTAGTTAGGAAGAGGTATCTGGCAACCTCTGCTGGGCAGGTGGACTTCACTTGTGCACTGTCTCTGCTCACACACCTTCGCTCAGTAACCAGTTTGTACTTTATGATTTTATTTGTTCTACAACATCTTTACTTGTTCAAGTTAACCATTGTTACTCTGCATCTTGCGTGTTGTAATACAAATAATATTAATGTAAACATTTATGAAGATATCTCATATGTTAGTAAAGAAAACGAATAGTATTCACATTCCTTTAAAGTCAACATGAAGGTCTTTCGGGGAGGATGTCTGCCTCGCTTCCCTTACACTTGACAGCTGGTCCGTTGATCACCCACTGAATGGTCACGTGCTAATGTATATGTTACTGTCACAGGTCACGTTTAGAATTCTTTCTTAGTGGAAGAAATTGCAAAATTTTGCATTATTATCATTTGTACATCATCATTTGGTATTATTTGCATATATTCACTCAGGAGATATTACACTTTATATTGTGTGGGTAAAATATTATCCATTCATGTCACATAACTGTAACTCTGTGGAATTTATGTAGGATACAGACTATATGCTTTACAACCATAACCTGCAGTTCCAAACCCTATTACAAATAAAGCCATTTATTAGGACTCTACTAAAAACTTACAACCTAACCAAACTATATTTTTTAAAAGCCTTTCTGAGTGCATCTGCATTTTCTGTACCGTGCTTTCACATTTTCCTCTTGACGTGGGACTGTTAGGAGTGAACTTACAAGCCAATCTGTCTACTCACAAACCAACAAACCCATGTTTGCATTGCAAGAATACGTTCTACAGAACCAACCACATGTAGTAGCCTATGGTTAATCATTCGTGCCATCTGCATATACCAAAATCTTTACCAAAACCCACAATGCCAACTTGTACAGTAGCCAGTTTTGCTTGTGTGCAAGTTCTACTGTTCTCTGGAACACCCTAAAGCTAAATCTCTATTCGAGAGCCATGTCCTACAGAACCACCTAATGTTCACGCTATAGCCGGCCTTGTCCGTGTGTGAGCATCTCACAAACAACCTGTTCTTTGGAGCTAATAAAGCCCGTTCTTCGGAACTAACAAAACACCAAACTCAATCTTACGGGACCTGCACTTTCGAGTGCCACCAGTGTTCTCTGAACACTCCACCCCGTTCTTTGTGAACCAATTGATGTCTGGCAAATTCTGCTTGACTTCTCCAACCAAAACGAAGCACACCGAGTGCTACCCTTCATGCCTGCTAAATCGTGACTGGAAGCAAACTATCAAAGCTTACCAAGAGTGCCATCTTCGCAGGCACTCCACACCACTCAATCTCTGGTATCATCACCAGAGCCACCACCAAGCATTCAGCTTAGTGCCACACACGTTTGTGTGAACAAGTTTACGTCCTTTGGGACCAACCAGTTCCTTTCTCTCATCTTCTTTCCTATACCCTGCCTTGGCGATTCCTTTAGTCTCGCAAACTGAGGACCCGTCTTGGCCCTTATTTCTTACTTTCTACCCTGGTGGCTCCATTGACTCGCAACCTGTGGGTCGATCTTGGTTTTCACTTCATATTACCTAGCCTGTTCTACACTCCAACCATTGTACTTTGAATCAGTGCCATTTGTCTGGTACTCCCCATTCTAGCCACTCCCATGCAGCTACTGTACGATTTAGTATTTATTGGTGTACCTTGCAAACGGCATCATGTCTACCTATGCTGAAGACTACCAGACATTCCAAGGGCTTGAAAAAAAATAGGGGTCTCAGGGGAGAGCAACTAACTGCCTGGGTAGATGAACAGGTAGCTAGAGCAAAGAAGGAGAGAGAAAAGAAAGAGAAGAAACAACGCTAACACGAGCTAAACCTGGCTCGGGAGAAAGCTGCTCTTGCCGAAGCCAAAAACCAGAAGGAGAAGCAATGCCAACATGAGTTAAACCTGCCTCGAGAGAAAGCTGCCCTTGCTGAGGCCAAAAAGGAGGAGGAGCAGCAACACCAACATGAAGAGAAGCAACGCCAACATGAGCTAAGCCTAGCGCGGGAGAAAGTCGCTCTTGCCAAAGTGGAGAGGCAAGCAAGGGAAGACCAGCGAGCCCATGATCTAGCAATTGAGTGAGCTCGCCATGCGAACACCATGGCACTCGCCCAACATAGGGCTGAGAATCCTACTTCTGCTGCCCCCTAGTCAACCCTGTCAAACATGAGCATCATTATCCAGAAATTGTCAAACAATGAACCTGACGCATGGCTGGACCACATAGAGAAAGTCTTTGAGAATTTCACCCCAAATGGAATGGAGATAGTCTTAATATTAAATAAGCATATGGGTGGAAAAGGTTTAGTTGTGCTTCATGCTTTGACAGCCATGGAACAAGGAGATCTTACCATAGTCCAGAAGGCTGTCAATGAAATCACACCAGACTGCTGGAGACAACACTGGCACAGCTTACCAAAAGAAATAGGTCAATCCTGGATGGACTGGAATTATCATCAAGGGAGACACTGCAAAAGTTGGCTAGAAGCTCATAATGTCACAATGCTAGATGAGCTCTTGGAACAAGTGCAGCTGGAGGATTTCTTCCACTACGCTCTAAGCACACTCGCTACCTGTATATATGAGAAATGTCCAACCACCGTTGCTGAATGCTGTCGTTTAGCTGACAATTGGGAAACTCATCATCACCAGCATAGTATGATGGGCAAAACACTTGTACCTACTTATCCTACCTCCTCACAAGCCCAACCTAAGAATGGGCTCTCATCTAAAACTTCTGTATGCACTTTTTGCAAAAAGCATTCGAAGATACTGGCGTGCAAATCTCCCTTATATGGGAGGACAGAGTCCCTTATGGGGCTAAAATTGAAAACCACATTAGTATCACGATAGAGTATCAACAATGTAAAATTGATTCTTCCAACAGTTCGTCTGAGGGTCACTAGGCCTCACAGAACTTGCATCAGCGCTCTTGCAGTTGCAAAACATATTCCTGAAGGATATGATCTTTTGGGAGAGGATTCCCTGTCTCCAATAAATCCAAGACAATGGAGAGGTCCTGACCTCTCACAATTGCAAGCAGGTGCAGTTAATCTACCTCACTCTGCCTCAAAAACACTTCCAGTGCCACATGAGTGCCATGAGCAGTGCCAAGCTCCACCCATCTCGGAAATGGAGCCCTTACCAAACCTAATTCCTGTGCCTGGCCCCACTTTAGTGCCAGTGCTAGAGCACACACCATATCTCCCTTTAGGAGAGCCAAAACTTGACTCAAATTCCCTGCCAGTGCCATGCTCCGTCCGTCCTGGGTGTCGAACCAACTTCATTTGTAAGTCCTACCCCTGGCTCTGCCAAAATGACAGTGACAGAGCCAAATCTAGATTTAATTCCTGCACCTGGCCCTGCCTTAGTGACAGTGCCAGAGCAGCACGTAGATCTCCCTTCAGGAGACCCCAGTCCGGCCCCCCTTTCTTCGCCCGGTGTGGCCCTGCTACTGGTGCTGGAAAGAGAGCCAGCCCGAAATTTACAAGGGTCTATTCTGGATTCCTGTGAACTCAGTGGAAGCTTGCCCCCTGATGCGACCTTGCAACCCATGTCGGAGTTGGTCATCATAACCTGCGAGCCATGCACACCCATGAAAACTTCTTCATCTACATCCCAGGCCTCAGAAAATAATGTCCTGATGGAAAATTCAGCCATTTCTCAGCTCGCTGCAGAAATCAAAGAAATGCGCCAGCAGATAGTAGAAATTATTGGCAGCAGCAGGAGTAAACGGCACCCCAGTGCCTTCTTCGGATTTGGCTACACCGATTCCTCATGCAAACTTAAATTCTCAGTCGGAAAGAGGGCTGAAAAAGAAAAACAAAAGGCATAGAAGCTCCAGGTAGTCAAGAGCCTCGAGCTCTCATGGCACTCCTATCTATAAGGCAAAGTGCCACCTTCCCTTGAGCAATTTGGCACCCATACCGGAGTCGGATGCCAAGTCACTCTTTTATTTTCCACCATAGATCGTAAGTCTTTTGATATTGGCACCATTTGTTTAGTGACTAACGTAATATCAGTGCCAAGGAGCTGGTGAGGAGCTCCCCTTGCAATATCCTTCTGATCTTTGTAATAAAACCTAATTAGTGAAGTCTTGCCTTCCTTTTGAAAACCATTTAATTTACAGTTAACTTACTCCTTTTCATTAACTTAGTCAAGTAGTCAGATGAGTTTAGATGGTGTTTGTGGCTAGGTAGACCAACCCTGGGCTAGGCTTTGAATGAATATATATATATATATATATATATATATATATATATATATATATATATATATATATATATATATATATATGGCTGTGAAATATTATCTGTTACAAAAAATCCAAAAATTTACCTCACTTCAGCCAGATACCTGAACCCTCATAACAATAAGATTACGACTGCACACTCTAAAGGTAACAGTGATCCCTTTAAAACTTACTTACCACTTGAAAAACCAAACTATCTTTATCAAGTTATGTGTGAGGTATGAAAATATACTAGATAAAAAAAGGCATCACTCCATCAAACAATTATAATTGTTTCCCTGGTCTTAATTCACTTCAATAAACTGAAGGAGAACAAAACATGTTTATCACTTTGCCTTATGCACACACAAATAACCTTATTCACTGGTGGTCAACAAATAAAACACTATGTTTAATAATTTTACATACAAAATTTTATTTTTAACTTAAAATTTATAATCAGAATTTACAATCTGAAAAATTTACCATTACTTGAAAACAACACAAGATTTAACTAATTCTTAAACAAGATTAATTCACAAAACTTAAATTTATCAAGAAATTATGTTAATTAAGCAAAATTCAAACTATTAAAAATTACTAAAGATTTGAAAAGGAAGTCTTAACAAATGTAAATCAAATCAAGTATGCAATGTTAAAGTATAAAAAATATGTAAAATGTTAAGCAAATAAATGTTAAATCACCAACACAAAAGTTTGGGAAAAATTATGAAATTGTAAACACAAGAACACACAAGAAAATGCACAAAACAAGAACACACAAAAAAATGCACGAAAGATTTATCAAAAATAATTTCACTAAGGCAAAATCTCCTAAGTACTCTTATTTTACCATGGTAAAAATAAGCAAAAATCCACTTTACCTTACACAAGCTTATATCACTTTTATAAAATCCCTTGCTGCAGCCCAAAACACTTTATATAAGACGCCTATAAGATTACACAGTTTCACCAAAGTCAGGCCAAAGAGGGCACTTTAGCCTGTCAGCACCCATCTTTTTAGTTAAGGGAGCGCACTCTTCGATTTTTGATGAATATTTTTGAAATTTAAAAAAAATGGTTAAATGGCCGTAAGACATGAGTAACACCTTCATTATCACATAACCAAAGCATTTTTTCGAAATATGAAAATTGATGGGCTTTTGGGCCTCCGCCCCCCACACGGTGAGGTGGGGCTGACATTTGGCTCTTGATGACTATTGTCATTTTTTCCTTTATCCACCTAATTTATTAATTATTTTGATTTTTATATCACCTTATCTCCTACGTCTGGCAACAACAATGGCTTGTTCCTTGGTGAATGCTTGGTCTAAGAGACAGTTGCCACCAAATGTTGAAAGTGGGTGGCGGGCAACTTTTTACTCTGAGCAATTTTTTCGCTATTTTGTGTTTGTTTTTTTTTTTTTTTTTACATCATGTAACTCTAAATACAATCTATATACTTTCACCTTCAAAAATACGCTCACATTTGATGAAATGAATAAAGGATGATGAAAAGGGAGTATATGATGACAAGTTCTTTATATCTAGATCATTTGATGAAATGAATAAAGGATGATAGAATAGTGTCGGGTATTAGATGCAAGGTAGGAAATTGCAGGGGTAAAGTTCAGGTTGAAGTCTCTGCCAATTGATGGGATACTGATATTTTAATGAAGTGCCAATTGTGTAGGTTTACAGTTAGTGCCCCAGCACCATCAATTGAGTGAGATAATATTGAGGAAATTGAACACAACTTCGGCTGTGAGAAATTCAACTTACTAACACATCTGTTTGGCACAAGTGAAAGTATAGAGGAAGTTCTTCATTCGAGGGACAAAAAGGCTTGAAAATCAAACTCCAAAGACCAAAAAGACCAAACAAGTAAAAAAACGACTGAAAATGAGTCGAGAGTATCAGCCTGGTAGCTACTAAACTTTTAGTTTCTTAGTTTCAAACCAGGCAACAATGAGTCAGGTGGTACTTGATGATACCCTCGCCTCGAGGGAATAATACCCCTTTTTATAGGGGGGGGGGGGTGTTTGACCTGGAGCCAGAAATCAACCAAAATAATGCTCTAAGATAAGTTTTTTCCATGAGTGCCAAAAAAAAACCACTTGTTGATCTTTACGGTCGTTTTTCTCAGTTTTCACTTTTTGCACTTCAAACGCGAACTACATTTTTATTTTTAGGCCAATTTTAAAGTTAAATATACCATTGGAAAGAGGAAAGAAAGACGAATATTTGTTTTGGGCTAGGTTTTTTCTTAGGTTGACGAGGAACCCGTGATAATCAAATTATACAAATTTGGGGGGAAAATCCCCCCTCAGCCCCATCCAAAAAAAAGGAAAAGAAGAAAAACTCTTCCCGTTATTTTTTTCATACTATTATATACTTTCTGTGTAAAGCCGCATTGCAATAGCTCTAAAAATGAAGGAGGTGAATCATTTAAAATTTTTTTTATTTTTTTAAATTTTTTTTAATAAAATCCAAAATAATCATCCGATCATTCTCAAATTTTTCTGGAACATCACCTTATATACATGTATAATATATAAAAATTTCATAAAAATCGGGGCATTATTTCTATGTAAGCGTGCGCTCCCCTTAATAGAGGATTTCCAGTCTTAACACTTGTGTAAACAACAAACTTTTAGACCAACCATTATTATCCCATATCTCTTTTTAATGACAGCTTAAGTAGATAAGGAAACAAACCTTCGCTTACCCTCGCCCTGGTCAACAAAATTGATCTAGACCTGTCATCTCATCTCACTTTTTTTGACAACTTAAGTGGTTTGGCATGACCCTTCGAAACAAATGGGGTTACCCTGGTTGGACACCTGACACCTGAATAAACATTAGCCTACCCAGCTATGCAAACATGACTCTCACAGAGAAATGTATCTTATCACACAGTCAACTAACCCTTTTAAGATCTGAGATTTGATATTTCATCACACAACACGTGACAAATATAAGAGAAAATACATTAACAACTACAGAAAACATATTACATTTGCAGAAAATATACTTGATCACAAAGCCACATCATTATAATAAACATATATACGCATTTTGCGGCATCGAAGATGCTATTTATTTTTTTTGTAAAATAGGTTTTGGAAGTTTACAGTGCATCCAAGAGGCCGAAGCTTATGCTTTTTAAAGGCCTGTCCAAACCCCAGAGGAAGGTTATCTTTTGCTAAACAGTAATCAGAATTACTGTATATGACCCCTGACTTAAGTCGGTAAATTATACTTGAAAATAGTAAATACAAAATAGTCTCATAAAAAGATCAAAATTGTTGTAGCCAAGTCACAAACATTCATTCCCATATTGGCAGATTTACGTAGACAAGTCAACGGGCTAAAGTAACCTATCTGTTGTAAAAAAATATACCGTTATTTTCATTCTACTCAGATGACTCTGACTTGGGAACATTATTTTTTCCCTCTAATCAGATGATTCCGACTTGGGAACATTATTTTTTCCCTCCACTCAGACAACCATGACTTGGGAACATTATTTTTTCCCTCTACTAAGACGACTCTGACTTGGGAACATTATTTTTTCCCTCTACTCAGACTCTGACTTGTGAACATTATTTTTTCCCTCTACTCAGACTACTTTGCCTTGGGAACATTGTTTTCCCTCTACTCAGACGACCCTGAAAGGAACATTATTTTTCCCTCTACTCAGACTACTTTGCCTTGGGAACATTGTTTTTCCTCTACTCAGACGACCCTGACTTGGGAACATTATTTTTTCCCTCTACTCAGACTACTTTGCCTTGGGAACATTGTTTTTTCCCTCTACTCAGACGACCCTGACTTGGGAACATTATTTTTTCCCTCTACTCAGACTACTTTGCCTTGGGAACATTGTTTTTTCCCTCTACTCAGACGACCCTGACTTGGGAACATTATTTTTTCCCTCTACTCAGACGACTCTGACTAACAGAAGTAAAACTGCGGTATGCTAAAATGGTTTACCGGTACATCTGACTAAAGCTTAGAAAGACAATCGTAATAAAACTCATTAAAAATTTGTTTTCAGATGTTCATGATGAAATATGCTGCTTTCAGTAAGTAGCACCAAGCAAAGATAACGTTTTGTGTTCATAGCTTAAACGCGAAAATCAATATAAAAGAACATTATAAGAATACAAAACGAAAATTTGGATAGTCGGAAGAATATTACACGAAACATTGCCATCTTTTTGTGCAGTACCTTCATACAGTTTTACTGTTTTCAAACTTGTAACAATGAAACGGTTTGCTTCAACATGAAACAGACTGAAATATTTTCCTTATTACGTACAGGCAGTATCTGTACTTTCTTTCTTTACTGGCCTTTTTCAATTTGTTCACCTTCGGGCGTCATGTTCGTGTGGTAACGAAGTGCAAAATATTTTCAGGTTTTGAAAACTGAATTGTACTGTAACTACGTATAATAAAATGTTATTCAGTATTTCCAATATTTCATATATTATTCCTTTGTCTGTGATTAAAAAAATATCATGAACCCGCATCTATTACTATCAAAACCTATAAATACTGCACCAGCTGTAGCCCCAGCCATATGCACGCACACAGACGGTGTAGGCCACAGAAATTTCCTATGGAAAAACTACTGGCAGCTTATACCATTTACGTTACTTGGAGATCTGTGGAAGTTTTTCCGTTAGCTGATAAGTCTGCTTCAAGAAAGATGATTAAATGTTAAAATAAATGAAATGAAAAACTATAATATTCAATATGATGTATCAACCGAATCCACGGCACTTCAAAGCACAGAGACAGTAAACACTTATAGCGCAATAATGAAAACAAAGCGGGGGCAATGTAGCCAACTCGAAATATCGCGTTTTATTCTAAACCCCCGTATCGATTTGTTTGGTTATAACACAGGTACTCCAGTGAAGGTAAAAAGCACAGAAGGGCCGAGCACTGACTTATGGAACTGGGATATCTTAGCGGAGGTGCAATCTTACCGTAGGTACCTACCTGCAGGCTACGTAAATTTTGGGTGTCAACTTACCTTCAGTGCGTAAAATAGAAAAATGCACACTATAAATGATTAAGAGGATGTAGTCGCAAACTCACCCACAAAACGTCTCGGTAAGGCAGGTAAGAGCCATGTGAGCATATTTTTATGTTTACATTTTTTCCAAAATTTTGCTAGTCAAAAGAGGGGTGCATCGTCGAGCCCGAAGAGTCTTCAACGTCATAAAATACGATATATATATGTATATATATATGTATATATATATAAATTTATATATATACATATAGATATATATGAATTTTGAATTTTTGTGCCATACATCGTGACATTTTTTATATTCACAGATATTAAGCCAAAAATGTTTTTTAATATACAATTCACTATACCTTGGGAATAACTAACACACAAGGGGAATCATATTTGATAAGTGCTTAGCCTCCAGCGGGATTCGAACTTCGAATTCCACTGGTGGCGAAGCATTTATCAACTGTAATTCCCCTTGGGGACAAATTATTCCCAAGGTATGAGGAACTGGATATTAAACAACATTTGTGTCTTATTATTTGTATGTACATATGAGTTTATGTACATACATATATATATATATATATATATATATATATATATATATATATATATATATATATATATATATATATGAATACTTTTATCGTAAAGTACTAGTGACAGTATGGAAGTACTGAATACTTACGCACACGCAAGAAGACAGAACTATTCTCTCTCTAGGCCAAACCGAAGGGCGTATTCTTGGGCATACAAAACGGAGACAACAGATCTGATGATAAACATCTAGACTGATAATATTTATTTAAAATTTACTTAGATAATAACAACAAAGAAAAACAAACAGTTGAACAAAATAAAGATAAGTGAGCATGATCAGCTAAAAGAGAACGAAAAAGAGATCAGACATACAGAGAGAGAGAGAGAGAGAGAGAGAGAGAGAGAGAGAGAGAGAGAGAGAGAGAGAGAGAGAGAGAGAGAGATGCGGCGAAACATCTGTTGTTCATTCGGACTCCAAACATAACGGAGCCATGTCCGGCAAGAATATGACAAATGTCGGAGCATTTTTTCCCCCGCAAATTTTCTGATTGAAAAAAATTCTGAATATTCAGCGTTCATTTCCTTTCCAAATTTTCTGGTTTATAGAACGATATCATTCATAAGAATTTTTTTTTTTCTGCTGGCTATTATTATGTCAGTAACGATTCTCACGACAGCAGTGCCTTTTTGATAATAGTACGTCATGATAATAGTATGTCATGACAGTAGTGATTATTTTAATGGCGTTCTTAAAATAGCAATAAATCTTACTGACAGAGAATTTGAAGACATCAGAAATGTTCAAATATTCTGGAAAATAACGGCAAACCGCCTAAAAATCCTAAGTTAATCTAATTTAGGCCCTAGGCTTACATGTATCCTCACTGTTTACGTAGCCAACATATGCTCCAACTCACAAAATAATTCTTGGGAATGAATTAGACTTTACTGTAATAATATCTGAATGAGAAGGAAAAATCTACCACACGCAGACAAAAATTCTAATCTCGAGAGAACCAGTGAACTGGGAATAATTATTAAAGTTGATATCTAGGCGGCTTCTTTGTAAAAAAAAAAAAATAAAATAAAATAAATAAATGAATAAAATTTTTTTCTGCATCACTTTTAATACAGTGGCCGATGGTGCGGGTGACCTAAAGCCCTTACCTAGCCCAGGCTCGATAGAATCGGAGGGAAACAATGGACCCATCGCTTCTGGATGAATGAAAGTTTGAGTTACGCAGAACGAAAGCAGGAATATTAACAAAACTGGTCTGTAGAAATTTTAAAAAGATGATTTCGTGTATATTATTTTTAAAATACGTCTTTCACTAGGTCAGTAACTAAGTTACTCAAAAGTCCATCATTAAGGTTTAGTGTCGGTCGTGAAATATTACCGCAACGCTGCATAAATTTAATAAAAAAAAGACAAATCTATAAAAAGATAAATACATACCCAAAAAATGTAATCGCTTTAGAAAGTAAAAAAAAAATGGCACGACTAAATTTCTGTCGTCTGCTGTTGGGGGGAAAATCATCAAAGTTCCAAAGATGGCCTTTGGTTGGCGTGTTAGCCGCAGCCAACATTCAAAGTTACGAAACCCGAAGTTCGGAGGTTGAACAACAAGTCGAGGGCAGCCGACTCCTTTCACGGGACGGACAGACCGCTTTTGGGAGGACTGAGAGACGCCGAACAGGAGGAGGAGGAGGACGTGGCCCGTGTCGAGATCAGGGGAAAGGCGGGTAATGAAGCGCGTGATATATTCTTTAGGGGAGGCTGCGGTCCGCTGCCTTCGATGCGGTGTCTGGCACTTATGCATGCGACTTCCTTGGCCTACTCAATGCGGCAGAGGCACCTCCCGAAATGACCGGAATGGAGGAGGACTTCAAGAGGGCTTCAAAGTGTTCCGGAAGGCCAAAGGGCCGTCGTATTATGCCGGCTGACGATAAAAGAAGTCTCGGCTAAAAGTCCGAGAATTCGTCGGCGGCAAGTCTTGGATTTATGCGAAATGAAATAAAGGCCAAAGGAGGGAAGGAGGGGGAGGAGCCATACTCAAGTGTCTACTAAGTTGTGGTTGAAAGGCTGCTGTTAATTATTTCAAGTTAAGACTTTTGCGAATTCTTCACAAAATATGTCGATTGCGACACTGAAACTGGTTCATTTTGTGATATTAAAACAAAGAGGGGAAATATTTGTTCGATCCTAATGCTTAAATTCATAGAAATGAGGGCTTTCTGATATACTATTTTAGGCTAAGCACCCATTTATTCACCAGGCTGTCGTAGAGTAAGAGGAGCATTTTAGCCTTTAGTTAGTAGGGAAGACAACGGGCCGTCGTCAACCCTACACACACCGTTCATTTCCATAGAGAAATTTCTTGACTTTCTCTTAATCCAATTAATTATATAACCAGGCCATCTTTTAAAGATGGGTTTCTCGTTATTTAAGTAGTCCATTTTTTAACAATATGCAAGAATAATTTAAGCTTCAACGCCTGACTAGGTCTCTTTAGACTGGAAAAAATTAAAGAGAGAAAAACTTACACAAGACGACACTCGGTAGCCAATTTCTACGTATGCTAAACCAGCGAATGCCATCAGGAGGCCTACAGGGACTTTGGCAAAACAGGGAAATAACATTCTGAGGCAAGTTTGTAACTTACGCGTGTCCCAGCGGAAGCGCAAGTGATGTCAACAAAGGGATTTGTATTCCGTTCCCGATTAGCATTTTCTTTGTCTGCTTTTGTCCAGCGAGATTGCTGCCGGTTAATCTTCGCTGTTTACTGAGCTGTAATATCGGGCAATTCGGGTTTGATGAGATTTTCAGGCACATCAATCTTTACACGGCCATTTCTATAATTATTTAAATTCAAACCTCTCGTCAAAACAATTATTATGTCAAGAATAACTGACAGTATCCGAGATGGACCAAGACCTCATTACGTCAGGCCGTTTAAATCCTTGGAAAATGGTGTGAAAATCGAAGCGAGAACCGGAATTGAAATAAATTTGGGATTCAGATGAGAAGCTGGACTGAAATGGATAACGATAACACTGTAACATAAGTTTTTCTAATTATTATTATTTTCATGAATATAAATTACAACTTCTATAACCGAAGATTTGTTCTGATTTGATTACTTTCATGGACTGTTAAAATGCATCATGAATTCATGATATCAATAATCATAAATGTAGGTCGATAGACGAAGGAGCATCCAAGTGCTGTTATATTTTATTGAAAAAATTATACCAATTGAAGACTAAACTTATAAAAATAAAAGGTTAAATTTCTATACAACAGCATCACTTTTTTCCCCACAAGCACTAAGTTACTAATTTTTCTGTTTTCACTAATTTTTTAAAAATGTTATTGTGTATATTACCGACGATAAGTGCTGGTTAACATCTTTGCCTGACACCCATTAAATAAGCTACTTGCCAGTTTGTTCATTTAAGAAGTGCATGTTATCCAGTTTATTTATTCAAAGCAATGTTTTCAATGGCTTCTACGAGGCTTTCTATGGTGGCTAAGATTCGATCTTCTCTCCCCACTGTTTTCGTCAGGTCCGGGCTAGAAAGGGTTACTGGATTCCACTTCTTATTAGTTTTCGCATGCAATGAAAAAAATCCGCAGTCTTGTAATTCTCTCCTAATTGCCTATTCTCCTTGTTAGATTTTGTGAAAAATTCAAAATCCTTGTAGGACCACACACTATAAAATCTTTTTGCTGAGAATGAAAGAGGAAGCATAAAAAACATGCTGATAATCTAAAGCACCTAGCAGATCAGATTATTATTATTATTATTATTATTATTATTATTATTATTATTATTATTATTATTATTATTATTATTCAGATGATAAACTCTATTCATAAGCAACAAACCTAAAGGGGTCACTGACTTGAAATTTAAACTTCCAAAGAATACGGCGTTCATTTGAAAGAAATTACAGGAGATAACAGGAAATACAACAGAAAGAAAAGAAACACATTAGTGCAAGGTAAATTGTTTTAGGGGTAGTAATGCATTACAACCTCCTTTGAACCTTTCAGGTTCTAATTGCACAACACCCTCAGATGCAAAATATGTACTCTCTTTGAATCTATGGGAACCTTATAGTAAGTTCAGCAAAGGAGTGTCTACTCTACAATGAATTAAGTTGTTAGCACACGTCGGATACATATAACAAACAGGTTACAAACAAGTCAGTGACTGTAAGTGGAGATGGAATCTTTGGAAAATGCTGGATAATCATATGAAGCACTGGTTAGGATTAGCGATAAGTTGTTAACTACCATCCAGCCTGTTTGCGATGTGTCTGCAATAAGTCACCGACGTGTGTTTATGAAATGTTTTACTATAGTGTGGACACACCCTAAGGCACCAGAAGCTACAGACTTTCAGCAGCGTCAAAACAAATAGAAATAGATAAATAAATATAATAAATAAATAAATACATTTATCATCAAACGCAGACGCTTGATCCTTAGCTTTCGACGAAAAAAAAAACAAGAAAGAAATTCTGTTATTTAGCATAAAGACATAAAGGCCAAGAATTCTAGGTCTTTATACGCGAACTGGTCAGGTCTGTAGCTCTTATACCGAGTCCCCAGTTCCTGGTAGAAAATTCTTCCAGAATTCTTTGCTCACTCTTGACATTTAAACACTTTATTTGCTCACCTGGTTCTCTCATTTCGCCGGAGACTGTCGCCACAAAAGGCGGAAAGAAAATAAGGGGAATCTCTGGAAGGCAGAGATGGTTTACGCTTTGGCGATTCAGCAAAGAAAAAATTAACGGAATTTAAGGATTATTATTATTATTATTATTATTATTATTATTATTATTATTATTATTATTATTGGAGAAGCAAATCCACAGTTATGTGTATGTACGTATATTTAAAAGATAAAACAGTACAGGTAGCTTTCAGGAACAGTACTGATTTATCTTTAAGTATGTGTACATATACATAACTGTGGATTTGCTTCTCCATTTTAAGACTCATGCTACTATGAGTATTTTTTTAAAATTATTATTATCATTATCATTATAAAATGTCGCTCGTACTTAGCCTAAAGAAAATACATCATTCAAAGCCGTTCAAAAGTCATAGTCCAGGGAAAATGAACAGAAAGAATTTCTTCAATAGGGTGACTGACAAGAAAACAAATCGTGTTCCCTCTCTCTCTCTCTCTCTCTCGTCTTTTCGCTTTGTTTACATTTACCTCCAAATTCGATTCATCACAGCAGACGTTTCTTCGCTATTCACTCTTGATTGCACATTTTATTGCCTTTCTTTTCAGCCTTCCATGATATATTCTTCTCCATTTTTTTCAATTTTTATTTTTTTTTTACTGGTTCCGCCCATGTGCGTATTATACGACCTAAGGACTCCTTTGAGGCGAGGTGAACGAGAGCACCCGAGACGGGGAATGTATTAGAAAACACCTAAGTTGAAGGGAATGATTGACAGGACCGTAATGAAAACTCTCGCACTCCCTACCCCATCTTTTCCCTCCCCCCTCCCTCCCTCCCTCCCCAAAACGTCGCTCCCCACCCAAAACCCTCCCTTAATCCCCTTCCCGACTCGCCCACTTTTCCCCCTCGACGTTCTACTATTCCAAAACACATTTTTTAAGGCTGCTCTCTTTTTTAAAACTATTTTTTGTTTTTGTCTTTTTTTCGGGGGCAGGGTAGACAGAGTTAAAACGCGTAGCCGACATGTTCGGTAGCCCGTTTTTCCTTTTAAGTGGTTTTTAAGTGTATTTAATTGTCAGTTATAATTACCATTATTATCACTACCATAATAACAAAAAATACCAGTAACCGCACTGTCTCCTTTTCTTTACTTCAGTTCCGGTTTCTTGACATAAAAATGATAATAAAGTTAATTTATTTTCAATTCACAGTTATGCTAAAGACGACAATGAATTTCACAAAAACCTGACATAAAAGGGAAATATACGGACAAAGAAATAGCAGGGCAAAATAAATTTTAAAAATGCTTCGAAAATTAAATCAACCTAAATTTTAGCGATTTTCGTTTTCTGTCTTACACATCAGTGACAAGAACAACATATAGATATTTATTATTTCAGTAAATGAACCCTATTCACACTAAACAAGCACACAGGAGCCATTGACTTGAAATTCAAGCTTCCAAAGAATGTTTGTTTCAACCTCCACCGCAGACCCCACACTGCATCAGTAACTGATCATGACACAGAGCCAGTGATTTTCATCGCCCTGGGGAGACGCGAACCTGCGACATCTGAGTGGTATGCCGCGACACTAACCACTAAACCAACGGACCAGATGATAGATAGATAGATAGATAAATAGATAGACAGATAGATAGATATATGTTTGTTTATTTTTCTGCACACAAAATTATACAAAAGAAACCAATACGGGTACCAGGCCTATTATGAAGTACAGATTGCACATCACAATATACAATAATAACGTGGTAGCATAGTATGCCACATATATACAGAGAAAAGGTAAAAAAACTCTGGATTAAGATTCAGCGTCAGGTCCACACTAAAGCTGTTTCCCGGCCACACACACATATATATAGCTATATGTATGTATGTGTGTATATATATGTCTATATATATATATATATATATATATATATATATATATATATATATATATATATATATAAAATATATACTGCATATTTATTGATATTTATTTTTATATATGTACATTTATATATATGTATATATATATATATATATATATATATATATATATATATATATATATATAAAAATTTATATTTAAATATATGTATATATATATTACATATATATACACATATTTAAATATATATAAATATATATATATATATATATATATATATATATATATATATATATATATATATATATATTATATATATATGTATACACACACACACACACACATATATATATATATATATATATATATATATATATATATTACATTTAGATACACATATATTTAAATATATTTAAATATATATATATATATATATATATATATATATATATATATATATATATATACATATGTATGTACTGTATATATGTATGTATATTTATATACATATATATGTATATATAGATATATATTACATATATATATATATATATATATTATATATATATATATATATATATATATATATATATATATATATTATCATACATAATTAAAATAGAAAAAAAAAAATTTTGAAAATTTGTAAATAAATTTTGTTGTTCACACACACACACACACACACACACATACATATATATATATATAAATATATGTATATATAAATATATATATATATATATATATATATATATATATATATATATATATATATATATATATATATATATATATATATATATATATATATATATATATATACATATACATATATATGTGTGTGTGTGTGTGTGTGTGTGTGTGTGTGTGTGTGTGTGTGTGTGTGTGTGTATGGTCTTTGGTACCAAATTTATTTACAAATTTTCAAAATTTTCGTTTTCTACGTTCGGTAATTTTCATCTTTGATTACTTCCACCAAATTAATGAAAGTCTGTCTGACTGTTTGTGGTTTTCCTTTTTGAAAGATTACATAATAATCAATAAACCGATTTATACTGTATATATATGTTAGTATATATTTATACATATATATGTACATAATATATATATATATATATATATATATATATATATATATATATATATATATATGTATATATATATATATATATATATATACATATATATGTATCGTGTAAATCTATTCATTACTTTTCATGTAATCTTGCCAAAAAAAAAAAGGACTACCACATAAACTGCCTAACGAATCTAATCAAGTAACTAAGTGATGAAAGCTTCATAGATTTTTAGGCAAGAGACGTGGAAAGCATCTGGTTTTACCTTTTGTAATTCTTCTAATTGTAACTTCAAAAATATCCGGGATAACAAATCATTTTTTGTTACACGACAGATAATCCATGATAGTATTCAGTTCTGATTAATGGCCACCATGTTTCATCATTGTCAAGTAAATAATTTCAGAGGTTGAAACAAATTTAAATGAAACTTCAATATTTCTTCTATTACTCTCCTTTTAGTTTCACTTCTCATCTCTATGAGTATATTCAATCTTAAAAAGTAAAAAAGGTTGTATGAGCCGCGGCCCATGAAAATTTCTGCCACGGCCCGGTGGTGGCCTGTCCTACAGCGTTACCGGACGCACGATCATGGCTAATTTTAACCTTAAACAAAATAAAAACTACTGAGGCTAGAGGGCTGCAATTTGGTATGTTTGATGGTTGGAGGGTGGATGATTTACATACCAATTTGCAGCCCTCTAGCCTTAGTAATTTTTAAGATCTGAGGGAGGACGGACGACAAAGCCGGCACAATAGTTTTCTTTCACAGAAAACTAAAAACTCTCCTGAAAGCATCTGTTCTCGGGATTGTCTCTCCTCCTCTTTAAAATGATGTTTAGTTTTAATCTACCTTCACCTGAACTATAATACCTCTAACTATTTTCTGTGGTTATCGGTCCCCATTGTAACCCATTGCTACTTTTAAAAGACTCCTTTTAAGACAGGGGTACCAATTCCATGCTCACCTCTTTAATTTATCTGGTGTCGCTACCATCTAGTTTACCAAACAAACAATTTCGTCTTAAAAATATCGTTCGCTTTCCGAGATTCAAAGGTGGTGGGCTGCTTTAGGAGCAAAGCCCGTGCTGGCATATAGTCAGCTTAATATCTTCAACAAAGAACGGATGGTGCCTACGACAATGGGTAGGACACGGCGTCCTGGGGTGGGTTAGATTTCGGTCGAAAGGTCAGTGAGCAATTCAAGTTAAATGGTTCCTAAAGAAAGGGTGACACGCTAGGCCTACAAGAAAATTGTCGAAGTCAACGTCAGGTTTTATCTAACTCCTGAACAAAGGTTCTTTCCTGAATAAAAGCCCCAAAGAAAATTTATTCTGTATTACACATTACAGCGTACAAATACCCAATCATAAACTGAAGAGGATTTCGATATTCTGAAGACGAATCTGTTCATGGAGAGGTGATCTGTGGAGGAAAACGGATTTGTCTAGACGCCGGCCACTGTGACCTGCATGAGTGTGTAAATTCCCAAGGCTGAGTCATCTGAAATACACGAGCTCAAGTAACTTCCAGGAACACAGATCTATTGGATTATTTCTCCTTTCAAGAGGCTGCCAGACATAGATTCCGGCCCTTTCGGATTTACTTTTAGAAAAAGAGGAACACTGACGGATGTGACTTTCAAGTTAGAGGTAATTGAAAGTGATGATTTCCGTTCTGCTTCACACAGAGAAGAAAAGTTTGCCCTCATTATGAAAGTGGCAAAACACAGCGAATCATCTCCCAACTATGATTTATTACAATAGCGTTTTAAAATATCCTGTGTATTTCTGAATGTATGTACGCATGAAGTTATATATGTATTTTCAATTATCTTTGCAACTTCGTGTAATAACAACTCAGACAGGGTCTGTACCGTTTATTGTCTATAAACAATATGTACAGCACTGTACATAGCATGATTAATGTTTAATTGATACGTTTTTTGGAAGGCATTTGCGTTCATCATTCAATAATAAAACAATTAACAGCAGGCGATACCTCAACGAATTCCATCAAAGCCCTCCTTCATTTATCTTCAAATTATAATGTTTCAATTAACTAGGGAATATTTTGGAAGCCATCTAGATGAGTAAGGAAGAGAAACATCACTATTCACATAAGAAGGAAAGGTATTCAAATCAGAACGAGAGACAAGAGTTAGAGAAAGCCATCCAGGTCTGAGAGAAACACCGTTATCCAGACAACAGAAGAGAGAGAGAGAGAGAGAGAGAGAGAGAGAGAGAGAGAGAGAGAGAGAGAGAGCGTATAAATCCATCCATGCAAGCCGGGCAGTAAATCGGCCCCATCCTTGTAGAGAAATGCCTTAAAGATCCATGAAGGGGCTTTGCATCGGAATGGAATCCGAGATGCGGTCGCCCCTTGGCTAACTAATTCAGACGAGCAACCGACGGTGAATATTCATACCGCTATTACGGCCATGTGTGCAAACATGTGTCCGCGCATTCCTCCTCCTACCTCCTCCCCCCTCCGGGAGCGTCGTCCATGAGAGACCCGTCCGATACAGGTCTCTATACATGATCTAGTTTCCCAAGGTTTTATTGGGCATTGCTGTATAGGAGAGAGAGAGAGAGAGAGAGAGAGAGAGAGAGAGAGAGAGAGAGAGAGAGAGAGAGAATGTTTTTACCACAGGTTTCCTAAAACTTCCACTACTCAATAACTCATTTGAAAGGCTCGAAATGGGTGAAAAGACTTGTACTTACGATTGATGCCTTAAAGGAATTTCATTTACTTCTTCAAATGCGGTTTCATTTAATTTCGCTGAATTCTTCAAAAGAGATCACTTACTTCGAAAATCTTGTGCACGAAATTAAGAAAACTTGAATGATGTGATGAAATACTCGGCAATCGTTTCTACTAAACGCAGATAACGAGAAAAATAAATATATTTATCAAGCAAAAGACCTACAACTATTGACTACAAAAAAGAAAAAAAAACCTATAAACGCAAATTCCTCTGGTACTTTTCTCTTTCTTACCCAGCAATCCAAGACATCCGCTGTGTTCAAAAAAGCCCTATTCACTACACGCATAAAAAGTGAAATTTCCGGCAGTCTGTTTACAAACAAGTGAAATACCGATATTGTACTGATCATCAAACATCTCGAGGGGTATCCGTTCAAATGGAAGCTGCGATCAATAAACACAAAAATCTGTTTTCATTGAATGCTTCGCCATTAGTATTTTATCCGAATTTCAGGCACAAAATGGACGAGAAATTAAATTTAAATCTTCGAGAACGAGGATTGTATGCGGTACCATAAACAATGGCATCCCAACCCTTTTCCAAACAAGCGATCGGCCAGTGTCCCAATGAATCTGATTCCAGTTGTAGTCTGGCTATAAATTATGATCTAATTTAAAATGCTATGGGTAATATCAATTCGCCGAAATCGTTATAAACTTACTATTAACTCACCTAGAACTTTCACCCATCTCTCTCTCTCTCTTGCAGCGCCAAAGGTATCACTACTGGCTGATAACTCGGATAGGGCGAGGAAAGAACGGTTAAAGGCATGTTCCTTTAAAACTCAGTTGAAATCTGTTGACATATGCAGTTTACTGTTATGTACTGTACATGGTTGTGAATTTTTACTGACAGTTGTATACTATGTGGTTTCTATGAATTTTATACATTATATTCAAAATGTACAGGAGTGTAATGAATTATATATATATATATATATATATATATATATATATATATATATATACATACATACATACATATATATGTATAATATATATATATGTATATATATATATATTATATATATAATATACATAATATATTATTATATATATAATATAATATATATATATATATATAATATATATATATATATATATATATATATATATATATATATATATATATCAAAAGGAACAGTTCTGGAAATGTGTATATTTTCTTAAATCGTGTGCCACAAGGATAATATTTAAACTATTTTCCATTTCTTCTGGATAAAGCCATATGCTGAAACCTTTATGACAGGCATCCCTACGTAAAAGCGCAAGCTGACCTGAAATCAGCCAACGAAAATTTTAAACAATGAAGACTGCGTAACCGATTGGCACCAAATTTACACATCATTTCTAATGGTTTCGAGCGAGAGGGCAAACATTCCCATAGCCGCTAAGGATTGTGATAATACAAGATTCCTGCCTCAGTTTACAGAGCTACACATCAGATACTTAAAACACATGGAACCAATTGTTCAATGGAGGAATGTAAAATGATAAAAAGTCTATACTGACAGGGATTTTCATTTGTAGTGAAGAAATTACCAACCTAACATACGGACTATTCTTTATGTATATACTATTTTCCCGGGACTATTCTTTATGTATGTACTATTTTCCCGGGAGTATTCTTTATGTAAATACTATTTTCCCGGGACTATTCTTTATGCATATACTATTTTCCCGGGACTATTCTTTATGTACATACTATTTTCCCGGGGCTATTCTTTATGCATATACTATTTTCCCGGGGCTATTCTTTATGCATATACTATTTTCCGGGCCTATTGTTTATGTACATACTATTTTCCCGGGACTAGTCTTTAAGCATATACTATTTTCCCAAGACTATTGTTTATGTACATACTATTTTTCCGGGACTATTCTTTATACATATACTATTTTCCCAAGACTATTATTTATGTACATACTATTTTCCCGGAACTATTGTTTATGCATATATATACTATTTTCCCGGGACTACTGTCTATGTACATACTATTTTCCCAGGACTATTTTTTATGCATATACAGTGATATTTTCACGGGACTACTGTTTATGCATATACTATTTTCCCGGGACTATTCTTTATGTATATGCTATTTTCCCGGGACTATTCTTGATGTATATACTATTTTCCCGGGACTATTGCTTATGTGTATACTATTTTCCGGGGACTATTGTTTATGTACATACTATTTTCCTGGGACTATTGTTTATGTACATACTATTTTCCCGGGACTATTGTTTATGTATATACTATTTTCCCGGGACTATTGTTTATGTATATACTATTTTCCCGGGACTATTGTTTATGTACATACTATTTTCCCGCGACTATTGTTTATGTATATACTATTTTCCCGGGACTATTGTTTATGTATGTACTATTTTCCCGGGACTATTGTTTATGTATATACTATTTTCCCCGGACTATTATGTATATACTATTTTCCCGGGACTATTGTTTATGTATATACTATTTTTCCGGGACTATTCTTCATGTACTATTTACTATTTTCCCGTTAAAGACGAAGCTTATCGCTTAATTCGGAGTAAACCATACTATACTTCCATCCCCTTATTTTCACCGTTTTCTACAGGTATATGCTATGTAGGAGCAGTGGCTTGTCTGGTTCATCGGTGTCTGTTTGTTAAATAACAGTTCAAACGGAAGTATAACTTCTAATTTCGAAAAAAAAAAAAACTACAGTAGGTAATTCGCCAACTTCATTTTGTGTGTTGAAAATAACAAACAAACAAAATTTTATTTGGTGGTAAGAACAGGCACTTTCTTTGAAGGCACCAATGTGCATTTTATTTAATGTTATTAGCAGACAAATTTTTGGACTTAACAAACACTGTTTGTTGGTAACAACAGACATATGTTAGTGGGTTATTACAGACACTGGATGATGATGATAATATAAAAATTGTTTGTTATTAATACCAGCAGTCTGTTTGTTGATAGCTGTGGACAATTTACTTATTGGTAATAACATACTTCAATTATGTTTGTTGACAAAAACAGAAAATTGCTTGTTATTAATACCAGGCAATCTGTTTGTTGAAAGCTATGAACAATTTACTTGTTGGTAATAACATATTTCAATTATGTTTGTTAACAAAACTATGAAATTGTTTAACTTCAATTACGTTTGACAAAAACATGAAATTGTTTAGAGTTAACATCTGGAAAATTGTTTTTTGTTGATAACAGACAAATTGAGTGCTGAGAGCCACAGACAATTTGTTCTCCGATAACACGAGGCAATTTGTTTGTCGGTAATAACAGACAAAGACTCTTGAAGGCATATTTGCCAGGGGTTCCTTCGCGTCATCTCACACCCTTCTCTAAACATCATTATTAATCTGCTTTCCATCATCCATCACCCGAGAGGCCGCCGCCGCCACCCTTAAGGGCAAGAGGACTCTTTCCCTATCCTTCAAGAGACGCCTCTACGCCCTCGGGGCCCAAGGGCGTTCGAGGCTGGCAATAACGTTCCTCGGGTTGCTTCTAGGTCCTCGGTAGGATCTTGTGCGTTAAAAGTGAAACCTTGTAAAAATTCTTACAAGCGGAACGAAACGTTTGAGGTTTTTTCTTTCTTCTTCTTCTTCTTTTTTTTTTTATCCAGGACAACTTCTCGTCGTGATGCACCAAATATAAATTATCGAAAGGGTGCCGATGGCGACGCATTTGCTGTTGCAATCTTGCCTTCTCACTTTGTGATGCCGCGGATGACTGTAGCTTCCATTACTTAATAATAAGTTAGATAAGTTACATTAGTGATCATTTGAAAAACTAGATAGTAATTATGAATTCGATACAGATGTAATCGTTTCAAAAAACTGGATCGTAATTATGAACTGGATATTAAGAGATGTTTCTGGAGAAATGGGGCTCTATATCATAGTTATTTTCATCGTTATATAACCGACTTTGTAAAATAGCACAATAAAACCTTGAATTTTCTGCGGTATAAAGGCGGGATTCCATTTCTATTAAACAGCCGTCAGGCAAAATGATTCCATTATACAAACTTCAGTTCACCCAAGCACTGCGTTTTCCTTCACAGTACAATAACTCAACTTTATGACAAATCTTCACCAGAGATTAATGTGAAAGAATGTCTAAAGTGAAAAAAAGTAAATGAGTCCATGGTTAAATACATGTTCAAAGTTCGTGGTAAGTTCGTGGTAAGTTTAAAGAAATATGATAAATGATCCTATGGGGTAGGCATTTTATGATTCTATTTGCAAGTCTAATAAAAAAAAAAACATCTCACAACTGATAATATGAAAAGGAAGGTAAAAATCAGCCTTGCTTCCATTGCCATTTTTAAGTTAAAAGCGGCAATAAACTTGTTTTAAGTGCTCTAAACGGAAAAGGTTATCCTTCTAAAGAAAATAAGGTCACTTTGGATAAATGAATAAATATCAAAATAAACAAGTTTGCTATAAAAAAAATATTCGGATTCAGAACTGATGCTTATTGTCACAAGGTGCTCGATTACTGCAGGATAGTAGGAAACCATCATTACCAGTCCAGAAAATAAATATGTAAAAAAAAAAGCCGTCATCAAATGCCCACTCGAAGTCACCTGATTTGACCTATAACCGCTCTCATTATTTACAAGCATTGTTACTGACAGTTAAAAATATGTCTTGATTCACAAAGTTTCATCACATTGATAAAGGATATACAAGAGTAATTTTATACAGAAAATTTTCGTTAACAAGCCTCATTCCTGTATTGTTTACGGATGTTTCCCATACGTCCTAAAACTTCAGAAGCCCGTAATTCAGTTATTACTGCATCCTCCGTAACCCTGAAAAAGCTAGTTCTCTAAAATTTGCCTTAAGGGGTATTCAGTGTGACACAGGACATTCAATTTATGTCCCATTTCCTAGACACAGCAATCTAATCTAAGGGAATAAGGGTGTCAATGAAATTGTGCAAAACATACACTACACGCATGAGCTTAAGTACACACATTATAAATATTGCAGATTATGTATTTATATATATATATATATATATATATATATATATATATATATATATATATATATATATATATACGTAAAAATAATTTTTTAACCCCTGCATTATAAAACTTCAGCAACTTTTATCGATTTACCGTGAACATCAGGTGTCAGATTTCAGGATAGTTGGAAAAGATACCTTAAGGAAAACTATATGTTTATGAAGTGTCTCGTTGGATGAGTCGGTAGAGTTGTCGGCTAGCACTCTGCTAGGCCTGAGTTCGAGTCTCCGGCCGGCCAATGAAGAATTAGAGGAATTTATTTCTTGTGACAGAAATTCATTTCTCGGTATAATGTGGTTCGGATTACACAATAAGCTGTAGGTCCCGTTGCTAGGTGGCCAATTGGTTCTTAGCCACGTAAAATAAGTCTACTGTAATCCTTCGGGCCAGCCCTCTCTAGGAGAGCTGTTAATCAGCTCAGTGGTCTGGTTAAACAATGGTATACTTTTTTTACGAGATAATGATGAAAGAGAGATGGAGATGTTTTGACATGTCCTTCACACAACACCTGGGAGAATAGTGCGTGACAGAGTTGACTGCGCTTCTCTGGGCACTAGAAGAAACGGAGGACCCAGACCTACTTGGATGAGAACTATGAGACTCGAGGTAGTAGATGAGTGGAGATTTGTGGAAGATAAAACATAGGAAAGACACGAGTTGCGGAATTTCACAGAGGACTTTTGCGTCACAAGGTGTTGTAAGCAATATTGATGATGACCTATAAGTGAGCCCTATGGCAATGCTTCATATTTACAGGCCTGGATTGCACTGCTGCTTAAAATTTGATTGAGATTATCTTAATCTCAGCAGCGAATAAGCTTATCTCGTTTCTGTCGTAGATGTCTTTTCACTTTTTATTTTACCCACGAGAACAAGAGGAGAAATGAGAAGTTGCTGAGAAATTCCTCCTCATCTGACATTTCCTCGTCGCATTCATCTGCAAAGAAGGAAACACCTCCTCTGATTAGATTAAAATCTGTCACCATTAGATGATGCGTCTTATAGGAAATGTTTTTTCTTATTTTCATCTAAGTAAAAAAAAAAAGAAGCAAGAATCTTGTTTCCGCCATTTCCCCCTTCGTTTTCATAGAATGTTGGGATTAGTCAAGGGTTGGGGAGACAGGGAGGGGCGGAGGAGGAGGGTTGGGGAGGGGGAGAGAGAGATCCTGCGAGGGAGGAGGATGAAGCGGGTCCTACGTCCCAAGGAGGGGAGGGAAGCCGGATATCAAGGCAGAGGGGAACTACATCCAGGCTTTGGGAATCTGACCGGATCCTGACCCAGGGAAGGGGAGAAGATGGACAAGGGGCGAGAGAGGGGAGACGCAGATGAAAAGAGCTTTTAAAGATATGAGATTACTGGATGCCTTCACAGTAGCACCGGCCATGGCATGTCCCCTCGCCTGGGATAGACACAGACATACACGCGCACTCACGCACGCACGCACGCACGTGAGGCCAGAGGAGAGCGAAGAAATAACGAAAGGGGGTGAATCTGAAATTCGAATTCCGAGGGGCTGGACCACGAAATACGCTGGGCTTGCCTTAACAGGAAGTCATTTTCGTAATGGGCCACATGGTAGGATTTACACGATTCATGACCAATGAAAAATAAAAAAAATTAAGTTCTTGTGCTATTCAAAGTGACAGATTTCTATAATTGATTATATATATATATATATATATATATATATATATATATATATATATATATATATATATATATATATATATATATATATATATATATATCACATCACCACAGGTGAAAAATCGGGGTGTATCAGTCCTTCGTCAATGGCTTGGAAATAAAGTCGAAACCGGTGGTAACGGGTGATAAATGAATCACGTACAAAAGTGATTATAATCGTATATATATATAAACACACACACATATATATATATATATTATATATAGTATCTATCTATCTATCTACACACACACATATATATATATAGTGTATATGATTGTGGACATAAATAAAAAAAAATTATGAAAGAATGAATGTCATAGAAGTATGTAAATGGGCAGATGCAGTAAGAAGAAAATGCAGTATTAAATCAAGATCCTTGTTAATATGTGGAAGAATGGAGATATGAAAGGAAGAGATATAAAGTAATTCGCAGAACAGGTGAAGCAAAGAATCTGGAAGGGAGCTGGAGTGTCAATGAAGGTAAAGGTTGGAACATATTAAGGGACTGCTGAACCCACCCTCCTTTATGGAAGTCAAGTGTTGATATAGAACACGAATGAAAGAGAAAAAGGTTGAAACAATTGAGATGGCTTGATCGTTTGGCATAAGGACTGAATTGCTGAGAAGCGCGGAGATAAGAAGCAGCAATAATGCAACTGTAAGTGGAAAGATGAGTAAAAGTATTTTAAGATGGTGCTGTTATGTGTAAAGAATGGTGAGAGATAGGTTGGTGGAAGTGCATAATTGCATGTGGAGACCAATTATAACAAACCATGTGTAGGTGTCAGGGAGCATAAAATGGACCTACAAACACACACACAAACCAACCCCTATTGGAGACAGGCTACCAAGAAAGGAAGAACAATCATTACTGCTACATTCACACTTAAGAGCGCCTATTACGACCTGAGGAGGCCGTTATGCAGGTTCTTATATAGAAATTCTAAAGGGTCACAGGCAGTACATAATGCTACACAGTGAGAGGAATGCGGAACACAAACACTGAGAAAATTCAACAATATTTATTACAAAAATAGCATACACTTAATTCTAAATCAACCTTGTGTAGGCAAGGCAGAAAAAACGTGGGGACACAAAGGGACACATCCCTTGTCAAAATTATTCAGAAGAGCAAGTATCAGTCCCCAGGAACACAAGGTTCACCTAAATCTAATAAACTAAACCCTATACCAGAAAAATAAGATAAAGAGTCAGTACACAAATGAACATGAAAAAAGTTATCAAAAACATAGGCATGGGCAGTTCAACAAACATCATGTAGCTTACAACATAATCAATAATCAAGTAACATGAACACTCAAGCAATATAAATAATATAATACCAAGGCGGTATAACAAAAATAGCAGCATAAATAACAAATAATAAATTCAAAATGAAGCAGCACAAGGAAACGGTATTAGCGGACGAACTCAATAGAGCCGTGGAAGCAGCCCCAAGCTGCTTGACGGGAACACTGCAGGACAACTAAGACAGAGCCGACACGACAACCATCTCGTCCTCAAACACAGTGCTGACGTCCTCCTCCAGTACTGACGACCGCGACAGAGCCGATACGGCAACCATCTCGTATTCCAAGAAACGTACTGACGTCCTCCTCCATCTACGGCGACCATGACAGAGCCGACACGGCAACCATCTCGTCCTCCAAGAAACTCTCTGCTGCCAGGACCTGACTCGCAAAGTCGCAGGTACGGATACCTGCTGCTGCCCTGGACCATCGGTCGTTCTGCCCTCCAGAACCTGGCTCGTTGCTGCTACGAACCTGACTCGATGCTGCTACGAACCTGACTTGTTGCTGTTACGAACCTGACTGACGAAATCTGACGCCATCCATCAGACGTCAACTCGCCAGCAAGAAAAACAAAGAAAACAAAGGAGGCAACAATCCATCAAGGGAACAATCGGCAAGCGATTGTTCCTAACAGCGCCTAATCCACAAAACTAGACACTTCATGCACCTAAACAAAAAAATACCAAAAGCACATTAAACCTCTCTACGCACACTTCACATCTGCTCCATACTAAAGAACATAAAAAAAAAAAACCAAAATGCCTGATCTCTTTACATATCTGGTTTTAGCAGATGTACAGTATAGAGGGTGAGAGGCTGCAAACCCGTGCTCTGGACATTAGGTTAATACATAGGGTGGCAAGAATACAATTATTACTATTATTCTTGTGAAGAGGTTCTTCTGTCATTAAGAAACGCACTTCCTCCCCAAGGAGTCTTCAACCCTTCACCAGGCATTCCTCAGCCTTGGGGTATATTATAATCCCAAAGACACTGGCAATCCCTAGGGCTTACAGGTCGTGCTGTTTATTACCAGCCGGATAACAGCCGCAAGTAGATTGACATAACTTTGTGGTTGGTGCTAGATGAAGGATACAGGCTCATTTCCTATCTAGGGGACATTTCCTTCCCCAAGGGATTTACAACCCTTTACTATGCGCTCCTTTGCCTCAGAGTCTATGTGTCGGATTCCCGAGCCCTTGTTATGTCTAGGGCAGCAGAGATTAGGTAGTACGGTCTACTACGACAGCGCTAATGTCAAATGTAACTGACCGACTTGACTACATACACAAATATATATATGTATATATATACATATATATATATATACATAAATATATATACATATATATATATACAGTACAGTATATATATATATACATATATATAATATAGTATGACAGTGTGTGTATTGTGTGCGCGCGCGTGCGTACACGCCAAGGATAGCTTATAAAACATAACCAACGATAATATAATAACGCAGAAAGTGCGCGTGAGAACCAAACGTTCTACATCTGCAAGAAATGCGCCATATTTTGCAGGTCTCCTTCTTGACAATCAAAAAAAAAAAAAAAGAAATGTGGCTGAGCTGTTGTCCACCAATTTCATCTGCAATTTCATCAAATGCAATATTGTTAGTCGTTATGGCCGATATTCCTGGAAAAAGGAACGATGAAAAGTGGGCTATAGAATGGGTTTGCCTTTAATTCAATATCGACAAATCCTCTACGGATAAATCTAAGATACATCATGGAGATGCTGCATCCCCTTCGCTGTGTTTGAGATGCGTTCTTTGTGCAGGAAATTCTCGCTTTGTTTTTCCTTTGCTCTTGCAGAGCGCAGTCGTTCTCGAAATGTCGTTTTCGCGAATTTTTTGGTAATGTTTCTGTAAAGTTTATGAGCATGAAATCTTGTTAGATTTACATGTATCAGATTGATTTAAAGTTTATTCTTTTTTTCAGTGGACATTCTCTTTTGTTTGTCTCTCCAAGTTGCGCATTCCTAAGCAATGAAAAGCTAGAATGTGGTTTTTTTAAAGCTGCAATCGATACGATAACCAGCACCACGAGACGGACTTTGCTCCTTCCAATTTGCCAGATCTGACTTTCTCAGTCAACCTAGCCATAAAATTTAGCTTTTTTCTGAGGCTCTGAAAGTGGTTTAGAGATTGAATTTCAAAATTAGCATTTAATTGGAGAACAAATGCCTTTTTTTTTCTTTTCCATGGAGAACTGGATATCAGCAACAGCATCACGCTTCCTTCTCCATCTAGTTAGGCTGTGAATCCTCCTACCACCTCACCATAGGTTGATGGAGGGGGTGGGGAGTAGGAATAATGATCCCCCACTTTCTCTTACGCCCAAATTCCCCATACCTCTGCAAGGAGGCACTGCAAGATCCTCCTTCCTACTCCTTCCAGTTCCTTTCTCACTCCAACCCCTTCAAGAAGGGGGAAACAAGACTCCCTCCTCCTCCTCGCAGATCCTTCTCCCTCCCTGCAACCTCTTGAAGTCCCCCTTCAGAAAGTATCGCGGGAGTTTTCCCGAGTTCGTTCAACCGAACCTCCACCTAACTATGACGATTAATTTTCTTAGGCGCGACAGCTCTTTGTCAGGGCACAGCAGCCCTCTGCAGGAGGGGCCTGGGTAGGGTAGGGGGGCCCAAGGCTTGGGATGGTGGCCCTAAGGGTATTATTAGGCAAATATTCCTCGAGGAAGAATTCATTATTTTTGGAAGAAATTTCCCCTTTTTTTTTATGAGCTCAATGCTCCGAAAGGCGAATCTTCAGAGCAGTCACTAAGTTTCTGTGTTTACTTTGTTCTCCAAATACAAGATGATATATCGAGGGTTCACACACGAAGTGTGCATCTCTATCGTCATTTGTTTGGTAAATAACATCAAAAACAATAATTCATAGGCTCGACTGGAACAGTTATGATTACAAATCAAAGATATTCAGATGATATGGTTTAAATGGGTACGAAAATATTGTAAAATGAGTAAATTTGTAAATTCACCAAGATATGAAAGCATCTCTAATATATAAATAGGCAATAAGAGGAAGAGTACTATGAATGAAAATATTTATAATGCCTACATTTCAAAACATTATAAGCACTCGATTTCAACACGAATTTTCGTCTATTAAGATTAATAACATGATGGGAAAGATTCCACAATCTAGTGGTGACTGGAGCCAAGTACTGTATTATTTAGTTTGTTTATATACCAACAAGCTCCTTGGTGGTTTATAAGTATACTTGACCAAGATATTATCACGGGACTTATCTTGGTTCCACTGAGAGAATGCTGAAAGCGTGGATTTGATTCCCACTAATTCCCGTCGTAGAGTTAGCCACAGAACAAGCTGTAACTTACGTAGGGAGTTTTCAAATATCAGGAAACATGCAAACGAATTTAAATAAGCTATTTCCTATGATAATCTTGAAATCATACCACAAGCCGTTGGTTAAACTTCCCTGCTTACACTGGAATCGCTAGCTGGAAAAAAACTAGTTCTATCATTTAACAGTCAGGTTTCTTCTGATCTTCCATTTATCTCTTAAGTAAATGGGAGGGGGGGGGGGCTTCTTCGTTTCGAGTGTGCTGCCCTGGGTCGCTCAGAGTTGGCATTCTAGGAGATCTATTGATCTGCAAAATACGTTCCTGTTTTTAATTTGTATATTTTACCTAATTTACGTTAATTTCACCCGAGTTATTCTTTTTTGTAAAGATTTTAACTTGGTAATCTGGTTTGTAGTCCGGGTGATGAGGGTATGCTTGAAACGTTGGCACAGAACAGGGTACAAGAGAGGTACCACCTCCTTTCCGTCGTCTTCCAACCTTTCCATAATATATATATATATATATATATATATATATATATATATATATATATATATATATATATATATACATATATATATATATATATATATATATATATATATATATATATATATATATATATATATATATATATATATATATACATATATATATATATATATATATATATATATATATATATATATATATATATATATATATATACATATATATATATACATATATATTTATATATATATATATATATATATATACATATATATACATTATATATATATATATATATATATATATATACATATATACATTATATACATACATACATACATACATACATACATACATACATACATATACTGCATATATACCATAACCACGGAGAAAAATAATAGACTGGTTGTAGGCCCTGATCAGTATCGGGTTTATATCTCAGCCACTGACGAAGTAGTCTTTCGTCAATGGCTTAGAGATGTATGAAGCACATGTCAAAAGTGATAATAATCACACACACACACACACATATATATATATATATATATATATATATATATATATAACGATATATATATATATATATATATATAAATATATATATATATATATATATATATACATATATAACGAGCAAACGCAACCTGCGACGCACACGAGCACACGCAAAGAAATCCATGTACACATTCATGAACAAAGTCGAATTCTGTCAGTTCATCCTCAAACTCCAGACATAAAAGAGGGAGACAGGGATTTCAAAACGGCCTCACACACACACACACACACTGGCAGAGACATACCATGGCATTCCGACCAGGCAAAAAAAAAAAAAAAAAAAAAGAAAATTCGTCAGAAGTGGAATATCAGTGCCGTGATCCTTCAATGACATTGATCATTTTGGATCTGAGGCCGCCAGGGGCACTGCGAACGAGAGCAAGTGATAGAGAATCGGGTCCCCGGCTCAGATTGGTTTCTCTCTTGTTGGTTTTATTCGAAGAGATTTAGTTAAGGGGATTTCCCCCCCCCCCCACAACGAGAATGTGGTATTAAAAGAATATGGTATGATATTTGGGTTCTTAGTTGATGTTTTTAAGTGTTATTATGCAGGATGGTTTATTTTATCGAAAAATTTGTTAGAAAAGAAGACTTTTTTTTTTTTTACTTTTTATCAGAAGAATACAAGAAATTCTCTCTGCCTGTCTTTCCTAATGTGTGTGTGTGTATGTATATATATATATATATATATATATATATATATATATATATATATATATTATATATATACAAACACACATAATATATATATATATATATATATATATATATATATATATATATGTATATATATATATATATATATATATTATATATATATATATTTTAATTATATTATATATATAATGTAATATATATAAATATATATTTATAATAAATGTTTTCTTTCTTTTTACTAGAAGAATACATGAAATCTCCATATATATATATATATATATATATATATATATATATATATATATATATATATATATATATATATATATATATATATATATATATATATATATATATATATATATTATATATATATATATATATATATATATATATAGAGAGAGAGAGAGAGAGAGAGAAATTCTTATATTTCTCTGATAAAAACTTATTTCTCTTGTTATATTTTTTGCCAATCAAAGCAGAAAGAAAAAGTCTTCTTTTCTAGCACTTTTTTGATATATATATATATATATATATATATATATATATATATATATATATATATATATATATATATATATATATATATATATATATATAATAAATGATGCATTTAACAGTGAATTTTCAGACAGTTACAAAAATGTATGTTGCAATGCAGGAAGGTTCCAGTTTGCTGCCGAAAAATGTCATATGAAAAATTACGTGTTCTTATCTAAAAATGTATTAAAAACACTTTTTTTTAAAACTGTAACTCATACGCTTCCTTAATGTGTTTTCCAACGTATGAAAAGTTATCTTCCTTCCGGTTTATTTCAGAAATCTTTTCAGTTTAAATTGTCATGTCTGGAATATTTCTCGATATAGTTTCATCAGCCTTTTGTAGAATAATGCATTCCGTGTTTGTTTGCTTGCTTTAGTGGTCTGGTTAAACTAAGATATACTTAACTTTTTCAAGAGAAGATACTACAAATTATGATCGCTCGTCTCTTAACGTACAAATTCCTTGCTTATACTTATATACAGGAGTCTATGCCAATTGATTGGCATATTTTCACTTATTTTTTTTTATCTGAAAACTGCTTGAGTGTGAATAGCTTTCTAGTTTTATTTCAAGGAAAAACTGACGTGGTGTCATGGCTTGAAATTCTTTATTTTGCTCAACTGAAACCTAATTAAAGAAAAGAAGACGATGCTTCCCTTAACCGTTGCTCAAATGCAAGTAACATTATGTACCGTGACCTGAATTCGTGCATGAAACGTTACTAAATAATATACTAATATATACTAAGTAATTCAATCAGCACCTGATCTAGATTCTTGCCTGGTAAGATGAACTTACTCTTAAGGAAAGTTTATGATAATCAGCAACGAAACGACGAATAATAAATAAATATTTATATAAGCATAAGGCGTCCGGTGAGAGAGGCAATGGGTCACTCTTAGGATGGAGAAGCCACCGGATTAAGTAAATGAATGAGCGAATGATTTCGGAGAAATTCGGACGTTTTCGAAGAATTTCGAGCACACGCCTTTTCAAATGCAGGCTGATGAAGACCTCATTACTATAATTCACCAACTTTATACTTGATAAGTTCCCGTTGGTGTCACAGGTAGATAACAGAACGTCATGAAAAGTTAATATTATATGCTAACATTTTCACACTCTTTTTATTCTTTAGCTGGTCCGCTGGTACAGAGGTTAGTGTCGTGGCATGCCACTCAGATGTCGCGGATTCGCGTCTCTCCAAGGGCAATGAAAAATCACTGGCTCAGTATCATGATCCGTTACTGTTGCAGTGTGGGGTCTGCGGTGGGAAGTAGAAACCAACATTCTTTGGAAGCTTGAATTTCCAGTCAATGGCCCCTGCATGCTTGTTCCATGTGAATAGGTTTCTTCTACTGAAATAATAAATAATAATAGTACAAAAGTAAAGGAAATCATTACACAGGGACACCTTGTAGTCATGAATCGATAAATGTCTTTATTTGAACAATCTAAGAATTCATCCTTAAATCATGACAAAAAATAGTATGCTTTACATTCTAATATCGACTTTCCGTATGCTTCAAGTACACAGACTATATCTTGACGGTTATTTCACGAGGCAGAGCTGTTTTGAAAATGTGAAACATTACTCAACGTAGTATTTAAACTGCGGACATAACAGAATAATCTGAGATGGATGTTGGCAACCTTCAAAGATTAACGAAGTGTTTTTATTTATTACATCACAAAGAAAGCTAAAATTGACTACTGTAACCCTTACAGAATTCAAGCGTATCCTCAGAGTGCTGAACTCAATAACTTCCACGTTGGTTTCTGCGACGTAATGATTTAAGAATCACTATAAACAATTAATACAGATTTGACAGTGATTGATGTAATGACATTACATTTTGCATATTGGAACCCAATAACTCTGCCGCGTCGATCTCCGATCAGTTGAATATTATTAACGCAAGAAATAATATTATCAAGTCATATTAACGATCAGAGATTTCTTGACCATATAACGTGTCAGGAAATATGAAAGGTATCCTATAAACTTAATAGTGTATGTAAAAGAACGTAAATATTAAAAAGATCTTATGGGCAGAATTATGTAGAATTTTGGGGAAAAAAATTTTTTATCGTCCCATAAATATCTTGCTAAAAGATAGATGAATATTTATATTTCGTTAAAAGAGCTAACATCAAACTTATACAATTGATGGCGTATGATTTATTTGATTACAAAACGTAATCAATGGTGTATGATTTGTTTTTACTGCATAAAATATCATTGGACCTTATGTAATCGATGGCGTATGATTTAGGTCGCCTGAGAGAGAGAGAGAGAGAGAGAGAGAGAGAGAGCACAGGTCGGAAATCTCAGTGGGAGAGATAGCGCGTTCCACATCAAGACAGAAAAATTAAAACAATAAATAAAATATGTTGCAATAAATATTATACAACCTTTACTGTTGAAGAGCGTTCACTTATCTCAGTAGCAAAAAATATACCATATGGAAAGGATGCTTATTAAAAAATTATATTTACAAATTTTCGACTTACACTCTCTACTCCTATAACATACAACCAATAAAGAAAATCCGAAACGAATAAAAAAAAATCAAAACCAGAAAAGTTCAAACGCATGCAAAATAAGGAAAATGGCAAAGGGAATAAAAAGTATAAGGAAATTCACAATCACATCTAAGCTAATTAAATAACTAAATGAAGCTGTCTGTCCTAAGAGATCCGAAGAACGTAAACTAAAGCTGTGCGACAGAAGGACCCAAATTACAATGTCCTTTTTTTTTAATCATTTTTTGAGCGCCGAAACTAACCATCAATTTACGAATGAAGTTGATTTACTCCCACCCAACGCATCGCAGGGAAAAAGCAAAATACTATACATATATACATGTATATAAAAACCTGACGCTAAACCCATCCACTTATAAAGCCAAAAGTGATCTGATCCCGCTGTTATTCAGTCCTTTATATCTGGAAATAGAGGTTTCAACACTCATCGAGCGAACAAAAAGAGAATCAGAAACCAATCCCGCTGTAGACCGTCCCAATCCCCAATCCCGTGACCAAACCAAACAATATTAAATGTCGGTTATTTCATCTATTGTTCTGTGTGACTGGGCATCCGAGATAATTCGCTCAATATGGATATTCATACACAACCGACCAGCAGCGCTCGCTGCTTGTGCTCGCCCCTTCCAGAAGGGAAGGTGCAAACGTGAATAGCCCACATGTTTAACGTGTTTTTGCATATATATATATATATATATATATATATATATATATATATATATATATATATATATATATATATATACATATAGTATTTATACATGATTATATATATATATATATATATATATATATATACACACACACACATATACATATATATATATATATATATATATATATATATATATAGTGTTTATATGTGATTCGTGCATATATATATATACATACACACACACACACACACACACACACACACACACATATATATATATATATATATTTTTTTTTCATGATGTTGCCTTGTAATATGTATATCACGCGATATTTCGATATATTTACTCTTTTATCTTTTATCTATCATGTATTATGTGTAATAATAATAGTTATTGAAATATCATAAAAGATCTCAAAAGAACTAATTATTTAAATAACTTATAACGTAATTTAGAATGAATAATATCTTTCTTGATAAAGCGCAGTATAAGGAACACGTGTGCCCTAGCGAGAACTTGTTTCATTTCAATTGTCATCAGTTGAGATAAGAGAGAGAGCTTTGTTTTGAGTTAAAATAAGTCTAATCCTTCGGGCCAGCCCTGGGAGAGCTGTTAATCAGCTCAGTGGTCTGGTAAAACTAAGGTATACTTAACTTTTTTTTTTGAGTTACGCGATGACAGGTTCGAATAAACAATTGCCGATTCGTTCAGGAAATCAACTCGGTTTTTCGTCTTGTTTATAAAACACGTCAATCATAATTAGCTGATTGCACTGTGTTTCGATCGTGTAAAGATTTCTGTAAAAGATTCGTCCCGTACGAGCATAAGATGAGTGATTTCGCATTGTTACGTGCATTGCTCTGATCACGTACGCCACTTTGAGAGAAAGAGTAGCATGTCCCGATTGCATTCAAAACGTTTTGCTGGAGTGAAGTCACCTTCCTTGTTGAAATTTCTCTTTTGGTATCTCGTAACCAAAGTGCCTTAATGACGTCATGTAGCTGTTTCATGTGCTACTGGAATCCCAAAAATCTATTCATTCTTATTCTTGAGACCGATCAGTTTGGTCCCCTCTCTCTCTCTCTCTCTCTCGTTCTTAAAAAGAGATTACTTTAAACGCAGTATATTTGTGGTTACTGATATTAGCATTAACTCTTGAGATCTGAATTTGGTAAAATGATTTAATTTGTAACAGCACCCGGTAAAAAAAGTGTGTTTTGTGAAATTAGCAGAGTTGCAAAGGGATTTTACAGAGGTTTTCACAAATTTGTGTAAGGTAACGTGAATTTTACTTATTAATACCATGGTATAATAAGTTAGGGACATTTTGCCGTAGTGAAATGAAATTATTATTGATAAATCTTCTGTGGGACTGTGTGTTCTTGTGATTGCACTCTCTTCATATTTTCACATTTTTATGTTTGTGATGTAACATTTATTTACGTAGCATTTTAAATATTTCTTGGTAATTTAACATTGCATACTTGATTTAATTTTTCATTTATTAAGATTTTCTTTTCAAATCTCGAGTAATTCTTGATAGTTTCTTGATTAATTTAAATTCCTGATAAATTAAAGTTTTTGTGAATTTGTTTGTTTCATAATTTAATTCAAGAATTAAGTTTTGTGTTATTTTCAAGTAATAGTAAATTTTTCAGATTGTGAATTCTAATTATAAATTTTGAATTAAAAATAAATTTTTGTATTTAATATTTTTTAAAAAACTGTGTTTCATTTATTGACCACCAGTGAATAGGATTAATTAAGTGTGCATAAGACGAAGTGATAGACATGTTTTGTTCTTTTAGTTTTGCTAAAGTGAGTTAAGACCAGGGAAACAGTTAAAGTTGTTTGATGGAGTGATGCCCTTTTACTCTAGAATATTTCTTGTTTAACTGTTGATACCTCACAATTATTCTGATAAACTCAGTTTGATTTTTCAAGTGATTAATAAGTTTTTTGAGGGATCACTGTTACCTTTAGAGTACTCAGTTGTAATTCTATTATTATGAGAGTTCAGGTATCTGGCTGAAGTGAGGTAAATTTTTGAATTTTGAAATTAGTTTTGTAATAACCAAGTACTTGGTACGCATCGTGACAATATATATGTATATATATATATATATATATATATATATATATATATATATATATATATATATATATATATATATATATATATATATATATATATTTATATGTTTATATGTGTGATTCGTGCATATACAGGGTGTGACACGAGTTTATGCATATATTTTGGGAAATGAAAGAAAATGTCATTTTGAGCAGAAAATGTTCTGATAAACATATGCATTTTAAGACTTCTGATTGTCGGAGAGGTGAATTTTTAAAATGACAGTTAAACGCTGCTCTTGGGCAAGTAAGATGGCGTACGGGATGTCGGAGAAGTCAGGGATATTGGTGGGGGTGGGGATGTAACTGATCAGTTAACTTGTTGCTCTGAACAGTCTCGCTTTTCAGCCAAGATAGTGAGCGTGTCCGGGTTACAAGCGTCACATTCCAGATTCATTTTTGAGAGCAAGAAACTGGAGACAATGCCTTACTGTTCCATTAATGTGGAATATGCAGATATGATGATTATTTATGGGTTTGGCAACACTTCAATTTCTAGATTATACGGTTATGAAATCCACTGTTATAGAATAACAAGTAAAAATGTGCCGAAGTTTTTTCGGCGCAATCGAGTTTTCTGTATAGCGTATAACGCTGTGCGAAACTTTCAGCCACGGCCCGTGGAACTCTTAGGCGGCCCATGAAACTCAGCCATGGTCTGGTGGTGGTCTCAACCACGGCCCATAAAACTTTTAGCCGCGGCTCATGAAACTCAGTCACAGTCCTGTGTTGTCGATACCTATAGCGGTGCCAGATGTACGATTATGGCTAACTTTAACCTTAAATGAAATAAAAAAAACTACTGAGGCTAGAGGGCTGCAATTTGGTATGTTCGATGATTGGAGGGTGGATGATCAACAAACCAATTTGCAGCCCTCTACCCTAGGTAGTTTTTAAGATCTGAGGGCAGACGAACAGACAAAGCCAGCGCAATAATTTTCTTTTACAGAAAACTAAAAAGGGAATCGGTGATTAAGCCAATGTGAATAAAATACCTCCAAATCAAAAGCATTCTTTAGATACAGAACAAAGAGGAAAAATGCATGCATCAATGAAACCTTCTTCCTCTCCATCAATGGTATTCATTGGACTCCGATAAAGAAAAGAAAAGCAAGCCTAATAGAATCTCCCCTCCATCAAAGATAGGCCTATTCATTATGCACCGATCAAAGATTTAAAACGTATTATAAATAACCTCTCCTTCTCCATCCCAAGTGTTCATCACCCATTAGTCAAAGATAAAAACTGCACCTATGAAAACGCTTTCGTTTCTGTCAGATGAAAAATAATGGGAACATTATTGAAAATTCCCTTTCTTCTTTCGTTCCTGTCAAAGGTAGCCTACGGTAATCGAAAGAGGTAAAAAAGCTAACATTATTCAAAGTGCAGTATCCTCCTACCTGCATCCCCTTGTCATCATGACTGCAGTCACTATCACTCATTCAGGATAGGCGTAGGCCTAGTCATGACTCCTGATTCAACAATTCCGTGATGAGGCGGCAGGACAGAGTGCGCTAGCATTCAAAGACCACAAATAAAAGTTGCCAAGCAACATTTACACTACTTTCTTAATACTTGAAGCTCATCATTAAAATTAGATTACATGAAGTCTGTTCACATGTGATTTACAAGTTGAAGAGTCTGTAATGTTACAATTTTCAATAACTGCAAGAAAAAAACATAATTAAAAGACTAGTAATCCAGTTGCCTTATGCCCTTTATCAACCCTTCCCCCCATATCCCTCGCTACTCCGACATACCATAAGCCATCCTACTTATGTTTATAGAACGTCTTCTGTCCAGAATGACTTTTTCTTTCATTTCCCAAAATATTTGCATAAGCACGTGTTACACCCTGTAGTTACTCGTTGGGAGAGTGGGTTCCGTTCTCAGCTAGCACTCTGTGCTGGCCGCGAGTTCGAATCTCCGACCGACCAATGAAGAATAAGAGGAATTTATTTCTGGTGATAGAAATTCATTCCTCGCTATAATGTAGTTCGGGTTCCACAATAAACTGTAGGTCCCGTTGCTAGGTAACCAAACGGTTCTTACCCACGTAAAATAAATGTAATCCTTCGGGCCAGCCCTAGGAGAGCTGTTAATAAGCTCAGTGGTCTGGTTAAACTAAGATATACTTAACTTACACCCTATATATATATATATATATATATATATATATATATATATTATATATATTATATATATATATATATATATATATATATATATATATATATATATATATATATATTGTTACATGGGTCATTTGGCTAATTAAGTTAATTTGTAATATCTTGGATTAGTCTAGCCTTGCTTTACCTAATACCCACGTAATCCTGTCAATTAAGGCTAAAAGTTACCTAAAAATAAGACATACATAAAATTAGATCAGGTCGCCAGCTGAGACCAGAGTTACTGAATCGAGAGATTTATTCTGAACACATGAATTAAATCAACAACATTACTCAAACCAACTAGTTTCAACAAAGTTAAAAGTGTGAACTGATTCCTTACGGGAGGTAACAATAACTCCGACTTCTTCCCACTTCAGACATAAAATATCTCGGCATAAAGTGTGAATAATGCAACGGCTCGGGACCTCTTGTGACGCTTCCATTGGGCAAATTACTGCAATTGTGTGAAATGAGGCTCTTGGCACCAAGGATGCTAAGTCTTCTCCAAACAAGAGGATGGCCAGGTCCAAAGAGTACACAATTCTGGAATAGACTTATCCAGTTAACACTCCTGTACCACAGAAACTCTCACTCGTCATTAATTAATTGCAAGGGATGATCTTAGATCAAGAATATTACTTTAACACCACGGAGGATAACTTATGCAATTCCACTAGGCAACAATAATTGTACTTAATATATTTGATTTCATAAATGGGATATGGTTTTATTAGTGACTGTTCAAAGGAAAAAACTTGAATCATGAAAATGAGAGTTTAAGTTGAAGGGAAAGAGAACTGGGAGTAATTGTCACATTTAGAATTGCCGCTGGAATACACAATGCAGGTGATCACGTACATCAAAAGCCCTGGGTCTGCTGCAAATGGCAATTTCCCCAGCTGTTCGACAAGGGGGTGGGAGCCCGGGGGAGGGGGGGGGGGTTAGAAACAGCGGGCTATGAGAGACGCCCGATATGCTTCTTGCCTCTAAGGGGGCTGCTTGAAGACTCTCTCGAAGTTGGGTCAGTGGCTTGGGTGTTTCTTCAAACTCCTCCCCCAACCGCTTGGCGTGGAAGCCAGGTAGCATCTGGAAAATGACAAAAAACTCACCAGTACAAAGGCCATAGAAAAGTGAGCTTAAGGTACAGTCTACCTAAGGTTGGTCCTAGCAAAACTTATCCTGTCTAATATCCCTCTAAACTAAAATTCCTACCCCTTTGACGGTTGGGATCTGTTCAAAACAACTCCTGCTACTTCCTGCTACCTTGTCTCTTGCGAGAGGCATCTACTCTTCCCAGCTCTAATGTTAGAACTAATTTTATTCTGTTTCGAACAAGGCAGAGAGGTCGAACAGCTAATATATATATATATATATATATATATATATATATATTTATATATATATATATATATATATATATATATATATATTGTCATAAACTGGGGCTGGGGGTCTTGGTTGGGGAGAGAATTAAATAAATTTAAGGTTATGACTGCAATGGAACCAAGTGCGCCCAGATTATGAACAAAGGAAAAGTTATTTGAAACTTACCTTAGATTTCCCTGGATTTACAATTAAAGGAGGAAGGTCGCCATTTGGAATTAGAATTCTTTTACAATTTAAAGGGGTTTATTTACAGAGATTTAGCAATTAAACAAGGAGGCAAAACAGGATGCAAAATATTAGCCAATGGGCAGACTCATTAATTATACACAGAGAAAAATAATGCAGTGATTGGCAACAAGCAAGCTAATTAATAAGGGGCCAATGTACAATACAATTATCTCCGTTACAATAATAATAGCTTGTGCCCCGATTACACTAAATAGTCTCAGTTAGATGCTGCAAAGGACTGAACTCCAGGATGGGGAAAATAATTCATATAAAATTTTGGCGAGGCCACAACGGACTTCAAGGATCGGACTGCGACCAGGAATAGTTCAGGATTTGAAAGGCAGTCAGAATTATCGGGCACAGAGTGCGATGAGCAGCTTGTCTCTCCTGAAAGAGAGGTCCCGGATTAGAAACGGTGGCATGCACTGAAGGAAATGGAATCCCCCTATAAATGTTACACATTGCACATGTTAAATATTAACCACTATGTAGGCCAGCAGATAATTAGAAGGAAATCACGTAAGCACAGTATGGGAATTGTAATTGATTGGGCTTTTAACAATGAGAACACCTGCTCACAATCACACAAAGAGAAAATTTAAACACTTGTATTACTTAGCCTAGAATGCCCTTAAGTTGCACTGGGAGAGGGATAAAGGGATGATTATCATGGGATCTCTACTGAAATTCAAGGCACATTAATGGCGAGATATGGGAGGCCGGGCAGGACTCTTAACAAGGGAAAATCGCTTTGTGGAGGAAGGAGTTACAGCTTAAGGAAATGGGAAATTTAAGGAGTTTTTTAGTGGAAGGGGAAGGGCTGGTTTACTGACTATTTGTGATGTACGAATCTTGTCTGATACTTGCGGCGCCAAACAATCGACTCAGCTATTCATTGGCCATAGTTTCAATCAGTTTAAGCGGGGGAGATGGGGGATAGGTCCACCCAGCGCGAAGATGAGAACGTTTCTGTCCTCCCCAAAGCCAGCGGCGTCTTGTTAGCCTCATCTCAGTCCGACATTCCTGCAAATACGCCAGACAACCAGCAAAAAGGGCAGAGGAAAAGAGTTCTTAAAGTTAGGTACTTAAAGATTAAAGTCCTACCTGGCCACTAGCCCTAATAAGCCCCTTTAGCCCTCCCAAGCACTAATTACTCCCACCTCGCGTGATGGGGGTGAAAAGGGGGTTGAGAGCGGGAGGCCTATTGTCTCCTAGAATCAGGTGATGGGCGGTGCTTCCTACACTGCTATACACTGGTGCTAACAGCCCTGATCTAGTTCAAACTATGCTTGTTTCCATCCTTCGCCCGCCAATTTTCCTGGCCCGACAGCCCAAATGAATAGCAGACTACATTGCAAAATTAATGACGCACGGGCATCTACAAGAGGGAGGGATATATCATGACAATATATATATATATATATATATATATATATATATATATATATATATATATATTATATATATATATTTTATATATAGTATATATATATATATATATATATATATATATTTTATATATATATATATATATATATATATATATATATATATATATATATATATATATATATATATATATATATATATATATATATATATATATATATATATATATATATATATATATATATATATATATATATATATACATACATACATACATACATACATACATACATACATATAATGTGTTAATTGAAAAAGAATATAACATGGATAAATAAGGGAAGAGCAGTGTAAATTTATACGCATATTCAGTATCATATAAATGCATTTCTCTTTGTCACACAAAGCATCAGCCAATACAATATCCTTTTCCAATTAACTTGAAAAATCGTTCGTCAGCTCAATTCAAATACTGTTATATCCTAAAGGTCGTCGATACATCGATGAGAAGGTCAAGCAATGTCACAAAAACTCAAAATGAAAGGTCAAGGGACCATGATACAAAGCGATCTTGAAACGAAATGCTGACTTGCCTTAGCCTTTCCAACTGTGCTTAATTCTGAGAGTCTCGGCTTCAAGGAAAGGCGTTTAAGCGACTGAAATTATTTAATTTTTGTTTTTCTTAGGTGAATTTCGCATTAATTTAGAATTAATTAGTAAGATAAAAGAAATTTTGATGACAGACGTTTCCTTCCTTTGATGCTTTCATTGTGTCACTTTTAAAGGAATTTCTGGTATCCTTTCAGAAGAGAATTATGTTTTTATTATTTAGAGATATAGCCGGTGAACTTTTTAAATTATTCTCTCGGAATTAATTATTTATCGAGGAACTTTTGCGCACTTGCCAACACAAGAAATGGACAAATAAAATTTCTTTTCTTTTTTAAACGTTATAGGAGTAAAATCAATGTCGTAAAAAGATAAAACTTCACAAGGGTATATTTCATGTTCGAGGAATTTAAATATACTTGAACAAAAGCAACATGTCAACGTATCACTATAGCCGCAGCCAAGGTGCCCTGGTGCTTACGATAATTAATGAAACCTGAGTCATCGTTAGCAACAACTATAGATTTATTAAGTTTAACTATAGCTCTATTAACTGTAAACTACAGCTCTATCAAGTGTGACTATAGCTCCATGAAGTGTCACTCAACATCGACAAGGGATTACCTCTCAGTCAAGATTACTCTCCAGAGTCATTTTCTAGTCTGCAGAGACCAAGATGGGCGTGGGTGTCCAAAATCAGACCGAACCCGCAGAAAAGTGCAGGGATGAAAAAAAAAGGGAGGAATACAGAAGAATGAAGTGAATTCTTCATTTTGAACAGTATGATGGACTTCCCACACCAGGACCCACTAAAAGACACGTCGGGATATTCACCTCGGTCAGCCTGTCAGCTACACCAACGCTGAACCTTGATATAATTCATAAACTGTAACTGAGCAGCAGATGTATTAATATCGTACTTCCTAGTTTACGAAAGGTATGCGGCTGAGCAACATAAATCAATTTAATCAATTTACTTTGCCGTAGCCACGCCGAATAGCTATTTACTCTAAGATTGCTAAACTGCCTGGTTGAAGACCAAAGCCTCGGAGATAGGAGAACGGATCCAGTCATCATGAAAACGCTGTGATATGTTCTGTCCATTTCAAACCCCACGATTAAACATACTCAACATGCAACCACAGTTGCTGAATCCTGAAAGCCCTGAAGAAAATGATGCTGGGACATTTTTTTCTTTCATTTTCCAAATAGCTAATAATTCTTTTCAGCTGTCTTTATGGCTAAAGGATAAAGTTATATTTCAAATTCGATACATATAAACTGTATATAATCTATGTATGTAACGTATGCATATAGTCTTATCAAGCAAATCGATTGCATTGCACGTCTATTCAACATGTTGAAAGTGAGGAGGCAGAAATCTTGAATTCATCAAAGGATGTGTGTTCAGATAAAGAGTTAGACACAAACCAAATGCCACAGTCATTCAATAGAAGCATTACGATATATCGATGGTAAAATATTTAAAAACTATTACACACACACACACACACACGTATATATATATATATATATATATATATATATATATATATATATATATATATATATATATATATATATATATAATATATGTAATAGTTTTTAAATATTCTGCCATCGATAATCATAATGCTTCGATTGATTGACTGTGGTATTTGGTTTGTGTTTAAGTCTATATATATATATATATATATATATATATATATATATATATATATATATATATATATATATATATATATATACATACATATATATATATGTGTGTGTATCTGTATGTGTATGTATATTTATATGTATATATGTTACAGTCAAACTGTGAAATCAGTCATTTCGTGAAATGACTGAAATTCTTAGTCATTACATGTATTGCCTGTGGAGGCCAGTCAGTTCACGAAATGACTGAAAATTATAGCCATTTCATGAAACGACTGAATTATTGTCATGCTTGTTACACTATATGGCTGTTTTGAATTAGGCAAAATGTGAACTAGCGGTTTGACGTCCATTGACAGCCATGACGTCATTGACAGTGATACACCCACCAATACTAATCAGTCAGTTCAGCTCAAACTAAACACTCAGCTCCGAGTCTCTTTGCTGATTCCAGTTGAATCCAGTTCCTTCACAAGATGTCGGAAAGCATAGAGTTAAAATTTCGTGAAGAATTATATTCTAGGTATGAGAAGTGTCGCAAATATCTCATTCCGAAAGAAGAATATTTCCAAATTATTGAGGACATTCGTACAACTAGTGAAAGGAAAAACACTAAGAGTCGCCATCAATACTACCTTCTGAGTAAATATGAAGTGCTACAGTGTGGTGATGTTGAGAAACTTATTAAGAAACGACAAACCCCAGATGAAACACCGGTGTACTATGTCTCCATTGAAGACACTTATGACATAGTTAAGAGGGCCCATGTTGCAACTGGGCACGGTGGTCGAGATAGAATGATTAAAGAACTCCAAGTGAAATACGCCAATATTCAGCGGGATACAGTTTAACTATTCAAATCGTTGTGTCAGGAATGCCAGAAAAAGAGAAAGCGACCAATGACAAAGGGAGTTGTGGTTAAACCTATTCTGAGTAGTGAATTTTCATCTCGTGGGCAGGTAGATCTTATTGACATGCAGTCTATGTCGTGTAGAACTTACAAATGGATTATGGTTTACCAAGACCACCTAACAAAGTTTTGCGTTCTGCGTCCGCTCAAATCAAAGCGTGCAGCTGAAGTAGCATTCCAACTAGCTGATATTTTTCTTCTCTTGGGGGCTCCTGTAATTCTTCAATCAGACAATGGTTCTGAGTTTACTGCTCAGATCATTACTGAACTGTGTTCCATGTGGCCTGAATTATCCATCGCTCATGGTAAGCCAAGACACCCACAGAGTCAAGGCTCTGTGGAGAGAGCAAATGGTGACATAAAGGACATGCTTGTTGCTTGGATGGCTGACAATAACTCAACGGACTGGGCAACGGGCATAAAATTTGTTCAATTCTCCAAGAATTCTGCCTATCACGCAGGGATCAAGAGAAGTCCATATGCTGCAATGTTTGGTGTGAATGCCAGAGTCGGACTGACATCAACATCACTTCCACAAGAAATCATCAGTTCCTGCAGTCTGAACAAGACCTTGTAACCTTGCTTCAAGAAAGAGAAACTGATACCAACAATCCTGAAACAGAAAGTACAGACCAAGAACATAAACCTGTATCTCCTCATCACCCTGATCTTGATCAACTGCAACACAGCATCAACTCCCAACGTATAGCTGCCAGCGAATCCCAGAAACAACAAGCGGAGCGTATGGTGAAGAAGCCGAATAGAGTTAAAAGCAGGTGAGATAGGAGACAAACGTTGCTCTTCCCATTCCTTTAGTTGATCGAGGTCGTGGAGACCCAAGGAACATCTTAGGAGTTATAGTGAGTAGGAGCATAAACGATCAGTGCAAAGTAGCTACCAAAAGTGGTGTTCTAAAAGGAAGCTATTCAAGGAATCAATTTGACATTTGTCCTGAAAGATTGCTGAGAGAGGGTGACATTAACAGTGATACAGACATTTCTCTCCGAGAAGTCGTTATCAAAGAATCTGTCAATGGAGGACAAGGTTTTGTTAAGTGTTCTTGTAATGGTCACCAAAAATGCCAATCAAACCGATGTAAATGTTTCAAATCTAAACAGCTCTGCAATAGTAGATGTCATAACAGCCTTAATTGTACAAACAAGTAGCATGAATGAGTAATTGTGTTGTCATATGTAATTCTATTGTTTAAGTGATTTAATATTGAACTACACTTGTACTTTTGTAATTTGTGATTTTTTATGAATAGAAATAATGTGCCATATCATTTTAACATGCTTTTAAAATATGCTGTATTTGAATAAAAACAAGTTATGTAGCTAGTCCTGAATTTCTACTTTATTTCACCTTTCACATGTCAAAAACAAAATACCATAAATTTCTTTAGTCATTTCGTGAAATAGCTGGGCAAAAAATTTAGTCATTTCATGAAATTACTATAATTTTCAGTCATTTCGTGAACTGACTGGCCTCCAGGAGCAATACATGTAATGACTAAAATTTTAGTCATTTCACGAAATGACTGATTTCACAGATTGACTGTAACATATATACATGAGTGTGTGTGTGTGTGTGTGTGAGAGAGAGAGAGAGAGAGAGAGAGAGAGAGAGAGAGAGAGAGAGAGTATATCTACTTTCTATATTTTCCGACTGGACACGAATATTGGTAAGCCATGCCTGTACGACTCACTTCGTTATTGATACTCGTAAGATTGCTCTTCCTAACGAGGCTACTTGTCTTTTAAGTCTCGTAGAATATAATCAACTTGATGGAGCAGTTGTCATTCTACGATAGAATTTCTCTTTCTATCACTTACTTAAAATGCACTTATCAATTTCTATATCTTACAGACATATTATCGCTGTAGTACACTTTAAAAAGGGGATTTTCAATTTAAATACTAATGACATGTCTATTCACACATCATTGTATGTCATAAAATATTCGAATGCCCACTGTTTGCCGAACCGCGTGAAGCCTTCTGGAGTTCATTATGTACTTCATCCCACGAAGAGCAATGGGTAAGGGTCTCCTCACTTGTGCACTTTCAACATTTATTGGTATCTAGATCTATATATATATATATATATATATATATATATATATATATATATGCGGATGGATTAGAGCTTTATCTTTTACTACGTTCTAGTGAAAATAGTTATATACAGTATATATATAAATATATATATATATATATATATATATATATATATATATATATATATATATATATATATATATATATATAATGCGGATGGATTAAAGCTTTATCTTTACTGGACGTTCTAGTGAAAATAGTTATATACAGTATATATATATAAATACACACACACACACACACATATATATATATATATATATATATATATATTTATATATATATATATATATATATATATATATATATATATATATATATATATTAAATATATGTATAAATACACATATACATACACATATATATATATATAAAATATATATATATATATATATATATATATATATATATATATATATATATATAAATATATATATATATATATATATATATATATATATATATATATATATATATATATATATATATATAACATCTATTTTCAGTGGAAAGCCCAGGAAAGATAAAGCTCTCATCCGCATTACACAGTTCGTACGTGAATTTAAAGCCCGATATCTGGCGAAAATTATTGTTCAGTTTTTCCAGTTGTTGCTCATTTCTTACAACGATAAATATATAATCAGTATATCTTTGATATAATTGTGGCTGGTTTCTTGTTTGTTTCCATACTTCCTCTTTCTAAAACCCCAGTACAGAAACTGACCAAAGTTCATGAAGTGGTGATCTCAACAAATTGCGAAGAAGCAATTCGCCATCTGGACCTCGGAAAGACGATTCTTTGGTGCAGGCTGTCTGAAGCTACAGTTAATTGTTCTCTGGAATATCAAATGGTTGTTTGCCACCATGTTATCACTAATCACTGTGATGGTTTCATCAACTGGGACATTGGTGAAAAATGAAGCAACGTCTTAACGAGGCAACAAGCCCCTTTGTAGATTTTTACTCTAGTATGTCAAAGAATTCTTTACAAGACTGTAAACTGTAATCATTAACAAATAAGGACTCGAAAGGTTATTCAGCGGTTTTGCCAGATTTTCAGGCCTTTGTGTTTCAACTTACCATATGCTTAACCTAGTGGATAATCACGACTGATCTCTAGATCTACCGTCGTCCAGCCCGGACTCAGCCTCTCTCACCACTGGATTCTATTAATGCACAAAATGAAGGTACATTGGTTCGAGGCTCTTAATAACCCTATGGACGGGACCTGTCATCTTTTAAGTTCTCTTGCATTGAAATATTGACCATATTGGAATACTAATAGCAGTAACAAGAATAATAATCATTGTTATTTGTCCTTGTTACAAACTGGACAACAAGTAAACATCCGATAACGATCGCAGTTAAGAATGATAATGTAATAACGAGGACGCTCATTGCCAGAAAAGCTACGCCACTTGCATAATCTAGACCCAGCCTGGCTCTCCCTGCTAGCACGAGACTTGCATTTAAGGGGTTGCAGAATGAAGAGTTTTTCTGGCGATTTTTCGCTTCTAATAAAACTTTCAGTTACGTGTTTCATGATGGATGGTTATGCATGCAGAAAGGTTTGTTATAAACCTGGATGTTCAAGGCTGTTGATAAATTTACTTATGGCATTTATGATGGTAATGAATAAGGAAATAAAGATGAAAATACAAGAACAGCAACAAGGACTTACATTAGGATGAGATACAATACCGAAAGTGCATGGTGCCTCTACCTTCTCAAATTCTAGACTTATTTGCATACAATGCATAAACTATACTTTCTTAAGAGTCTATAGCTTTTTTATAAGTTTCAATAAACACTTTTTTAGAAAGCCTATTTTCATCAAACAAGACTCATGAATCTACACATAAAGAATTATGTATGGCAAACAAATGAATAATCCGTACTTGTAAATACATACAACACACAATCATAATGAGATATAAGACAAAATCATATGTAAGTATCTATTCAATAAATGCAAGGAACCTTTTCCTTTGCCTGAATTCCCTCCCCCTCCCCTCTCTCTCTCCCCTCTCCTCTCTCTCTGTCAGGGATGCTAGAGGATTACGGAGATCCACAATAGAATTAAAACATCTATCAATAGGTATCCGACGAAGATCATCACGTAATCCCAAATTGATTACTGCGAAAATACTTCACGTTTGAATTGTGGGCCTTTGCCGAAGTGGGGCACGAGCCATACGCTCGTATATTCATGCATGAGTCCATGCCCGGAATATTCAATACACACACACACACACACACATATATATAAACTGTATAATAGGCAAATTTTTATGCTGAAACAACTAAAAAAAGTTTTTGTTTGTCCCTTGAAAACTTCAGCCTTAAGGATCAGAAGTGCGTGAGTTGTAGATGACAAGTGTGCATCAATCTTGAGATACATACGTATATATACATATATAAATGCATATATATTATATATATACATATAAGTATATATATTATATATATACATATATGTATATACTGTATATATGTATATATATAGATATACATATGTATATATATATACATACACTCATACAAAAACAATTTGTAACATCTACAATGACGCGAAGTAATCAGAAAGTTCAGAAGTCACTGTGATTAATACAAATATATATATATCTTTCGTAAAAAGCTATATGTATTTAAGCAGTTACATAAATAATATATATATATATATATATATACATTTATATATATTCATACAGTATACACACACACACACACACACACACACACACACACATATATATATATATATATATATATATATATATATATATATATATATACATATCACTCCACTAGAAGAATCACAACGCAATACACGAAAACATTTACCAAAGAACACTGAAGGATAAGTGTTCCAATACATTATTAGTTAGCGATTTAGGATGCCAAAGCAGCAGTCATTAAACTGGAAGACTTAATTCCAGGATTAAGAGATACTGGATGAAGATGTCAACGGCGACGGGCAATTATCAAGCGAAAGACAAGGGATATTTAGCGGAAAAAAAGATTTTCTTCGCTTCTCGTATTTTTTTTATATTCCGTTTTGATTGGTCTGTTGGTGATGACTCAACCCATCTTTACAAGGACAACCATTTGGAACGTTTTATCTTTCGTTTATTGTAAGTGACGGAATCTGTGAATAAATGACTCGTTGGAAAATGAGAACTGGACAGATTATGTGAAATGTCAGAGGGACTGAGGAAAAAGCAAGACGCCTTATATTGTCTATATTTAATCTTGGTTACACAGCTGTAGGCTTGCGCTTACTCCGTAGGAGCATTCTGATACGCACACACACACACAAACAGACACATATATTTGAGAGAGAGAGAGAGAGAGAGAGAGAGAGAGATAAAGTAGAGGGATTATGGGAATGCGCGGAGGGTGACAGGGAGACAGAAGGGACACCTGTTCTTGCAGGAACAATGGTCGAGGGAATTTCTTTGGCCATATCAATAACAGCGGGGGTCGTAACGTATCTGTACAAATGCGCCAGCCAATAGGGAATTGGGGACACTAATAGGCTGGATCTATGGAAATAACTCATGTATGAAACTTTATCCCTATTTTTGACCATGGCAATCCCTTCTTTCTTTCTCTCTTTCTTTCTCACTCTATCAGAAAGTATTGCTTTCTCCTCTCTCTCTCTCTCTCTCTCTCTCTCTCTCTCTCTCTCTCTCTCTCTCTAGACGAATGCAAACTCAAAATATATCTGTATATATATAGTTATACACCAGCAATACAATATATAAACACAATAAGTCTAAAAAAAGATGTGGTGAAAATTATATTATTATATAATATATTATTATTATATATATATATATATATATTATATATATAGATATATATATATATATATATATATATATATATATATATATATATATTATATATATATATAATGTTCTGTATGTATATATTATAATATAGATATATATATAAGCAGATTTTAATATGATTACATATATTATAAATATATATATATTATATATATATATATATATATATATATATATATATATATATATATATATATATATATATATATATATATATATATAATATATATATATATATATATATATTATATATGATTACAATTTTGTAAACTTATTAGTGTATATATATATATATATATATATATATATATATATATATATATATATATATATATATATATATATATATATATATATATATATATATACATATATATGTTTATATAATTATGTAGACACACATATGTATGTATGTATATATATACATATTATATATATACATATATGTATATACACACAAATAAGTTTATAAAATTACAATCATATTAAAATTCGCATTCTACGTTTTCACGCGCACATACAGAACATTTTCATTAAAAGCCGTAATACTGATGTTTTGCAGTTTGCAATTCTATGTTGAGCAGCGAGTCAAATAATTACTGGCAGGGAGAATTAACCTGCATAAATATTTTGCTGGAACAGTCAAAACAATGCGGCATTTTTGCTTATTCAAGAGGCTTTCGACAGAAATGATTGCTCCAATGGCTGTGCTTAGTGGAACATGCAATTACCTGTTATAATGTAATTGGCATTAAATATTACATTTTCACTGACTTTAGACAGTTTTCGGTGCCCCAACCAATCGCCAGTCGGATCTACTTTTCGTAACAGAGTCTGATGTTAAGGTATTTGTTCTAATGAAATTAACGCGCTTGTAGTAAGAACGGGTTCTTTACGTAACCGAATATTCTTATTTTATAATTTATATAATGTCAATTGCAAGTCATGTAACTCGCATCAGGCTCTGGAACAACAGGGAGACAGTTGAGGGGAATGATGCACTAGCGGATCCAGAAATATTTTCATGTAGTCTATATAATATACATATATATATATATATATATATATATATATATATATATATATATATATATATATATATATATATATATATATACATAAATATATTATATATTTTTTCTCAGAATGTTATTATTTCTATAATAATTTTTTTATTTCTTTCCCATTTTTATATTTCTCATTTATGCGATTATTATCTATAATAATTTTTTTTATTTCTTTCAATACTATTATTTTGTACTATTACTTTTATTTTTTTCCAGGGGGGGGCAACGTGCACAGGTGGCGCCCCATCCCTGGATCCGCTAGTGGAACGATGAGACTATCAAGTTATCCAATCTTTGGAGAATACTTTGAAATGAAGCAACTTGCATGAATAAAACACGAGTGGTTTATCCTAGCCAGATAAACACACTTCTGGGACGACAGCGTACAGGTTGTAACTGTTGCTGGGCAAAGTTCGCCAAAATAAAAGAGAGCCTAATTATCAACATTCAAAAACTGCAAAGATCCACGGTATTCGGTGGAATTTGACGCCAAGAAGAGGAACTGCAATGATGGGGTTTGTTCGGTTGAAAGTATCAACTTTTATCAAGGAACCAAAATTTAAGGAGGAAAAACACCATCTCATTGTCTTGGTTAAAATCCATTTCTCTAAAGAATGTCTTTAACATTTGTCATTTTCGCAAGGGATCTTATGACACAGATAACGCATAATACCGGCAGCAGATCCCAAGGTTAAATTTTTATTTATTTCTTAAAAATTACTAACTTTCTTAGTCATAGTGTTGATCACACATTGTTATTTTATGACTTATATATAAAATCAAATATTCAAAAGCATATAATGAAAGGAACTACTTATATCAAGTAGAAAAAATCGCATAGAAAAACAAAAAACAACAATAGTAATAGTAAAGAAGGTTCTTGAGGCAGCACGACTACCAGGCTGATTGACTGACAGATAAGTAAACTGGCGTTACAATGGCTATGGCCATCGACGCTGACATATATGCTTTCAACGTCACCTGTGGTTAATGAGAAAGGTGAGATGGTGATAGGAATAATAATCTATACAATATAAATATATATACATATATATATATATATATATATATATATATATATATATATAATGTATAATGTATATATATTAATAATAAGAAATCATTTTAACTGAATGGAATCTAGCGGAGATATTTATTTAGGAAAAGTTACAAGCTTTCCGGGACGAACCTGTCCTCATCGTCTGGCAGCCGTAGAGGTCCTATTGTTAATTGCATTAATGCACACAACAATTATGTAAGTGATAAAGTTTAATATATATATATATATATATATATATATATATATATATATATATATATATATATATATATATATATATATATATAGAGAGAGAGAGAGAGAGAGAGAGAGAGAGAGAGAGAGAGAGAGAGAGAGAGAGATTCCTGTGTATCGATGTTCTTTAAACTCTCCCAAGTGTATAAGTCGGAAGTAAAGAGCTAAAATATCACTAGAATCGTTATAAAATGAATATCATAGAGATCCGCTTTTTAACCAGATTTGAGTTCCCGGTATTGGCCGGACGCCAAAAATACATATTTACAATAATAACGCTTAAATAACAGGCAAAACGTACAATATAATTTCCGCAAATTAGCTCTGCGAATCTTTCAGGCTTTCGGCAATAATAATAATAATAATAATAATAATAATAATAATAATAATAATAATAATAATAATAACTTGGCCTTCCCAATAAGCTGTGACTCTTAAGCAGAAGCTGATTCAGAAAAAAAGATGCCATTAACACTTTGATGTTTTAACTGCAGAATCATGGATGAGATCCTGTGAGAAATACTTCCACAACCACACAGTCACTTCATGTACCTGCAAAGAAGCTTATCAACAGATGCCAACTATCCGTATATATACTAAGGCCTCACTCACTCCGGTATGCGCTCTCGTGCTAATCTGCATTTTAAGATCCACTATTCAGACAATTCTGCCATCCCGTCAACCTGTCGCTTCTTAGATCTCATCTTTTTCCCCAGCTCTTAAGAACCAAACATATTCAATAACATATATACTCCCCATTTGCCAATAATAAGATACTTTCGAACGAAGTTTGACTTTAGCTTTTAATCCGTAATGATCTTAACAAATTCGTTTGCATATCATTGTATTTCTCATTTCAGTTTTTATTTTTGGTTTCATGTTCTTCCCCCTAATTTAGTTAAGAAATTCTTCTGGTTTCCGTCTCTCTAGACTCGCTTCTATTGCACGTCTGCCTAGATGCACGCGGTTAACTCTCTGTCTCATCATCTCTGTTATTCCCCTCTTTTCTTAGCCTGCAAACACCCAAAATATATATTTCCCTTCATACATACCATATGAATATACCAGCCACTTTCAATTTGGATCCTTCTCTTTTAACACTGATCACCACATGTTCCTCATAATTAAATCCACTTACTTCATAACCGCCTTCCAAGTTTCTCCCCTCACGAGCCCTTGCAAACTCTTTCTGAAGTCCGCAGTGTATCCTCACCGTTGCAAATCAACAGTTTGATCTCGAAACTTCAAGCCATCCATATTCTACTTTTGACCTTTCGTCTAAACTCACGAGCTTACTTCTCTATAGTTCAAATAACTTAAAGCCTAGATAGCCAACGACAGAAAATACAGTCGATCATAAAACCTACTTTTACACTGAACGAGTCACTTTCTCCCACAGTCATATTCTTACGCAATCATCCCTTTAAAAGCCTCTCATTGCTCCTAAAAAACTCTCTCTCTATCACATCTTCAGCTCACTCGGTTTTGCATTCCTCTTCATCATATAAACATATGTTAGGTCCATGTAGGCCATGTACAGGTTATCTGCTTTTAAAATAATAATAATAATAATAATAATAATAATAATAATAATAATAATAATAATAATAATAATAATATGAAGGGAGTAGACCCTCTTTTCAACAGGTCTTATTAAAAAGGATGGCTGTATTATGCGAATTTATCTTATATAGTGTCTTTTCTATCTTCCTTATGATTCGCTTTTCAGGCTCAGCGATGTCAGTCAGCAACTGGCCGATATTCATGTTAGATGACCAACGAGCTGGTCGAAACATGTCGACGGTACCTAAAATAGAACCTGAATCCAGACGAACGATTTCTGATTGGATATTTTAATAAAAGACTTCCTTTATTCCGCACACTATCCTTTTCCAACATGAATATCGGCCAGTTGCTGACTAACATCGCTGAGCCTGAAAAGCGAATCATAAGGGAGATAAAAAAAAGACACTATATAAGATAAATTCGCATAGTACAGCCATACTTTTTAATAATAATAACAATAATAATAATAATACAGGTGAACGACCTCCCTTTATGCTGCACAGCCACGTGCCTTGTAATTCCTGCGTAGGAATGACAAGGTAAGCGTGACACACACACACTGTCGGACACACAGACGAACATATGAAGGAAAAACTATAGTTCCCCAGACTTTGTTGGTTTGGGACTAATAAAAAACTTCACAACAATAGTGACTAAGTATTGCACCAATAATAATTACAGCCAAAGGAACTCCTGATCTGATAATGCTGGTCGCTGGTATAGTGGCCGGTGTCTTGGAATGCCACTCAGATGAGTTCGCGTCTCCCCCAGGGCGATGAAAAATCACTGGCTCTGTATCATGATCAGTTACTTCCGCGGTTTGGGGTCTGTGGTGGGAGGTTGCAGTCGACATGTTCTTTGGAAGCTTGAATTTCAAGTCAATGGCCCCGTGGGCTTGTTCCATATGAATAGGTTTCGTCTTTTGAAGAAATAAAGTAACAAAAATAAAATGGATCAGAATAAACAGATAGAATATTTTTCTTGAGCTGCTGGTAGCTATTTTTAGCTGTATCGTTATCGAGAACGTTGGACTACGCAGAAACGGTAGTTATAGACCACTATTACTGTCTCCAGAAATCCAGCTTATGTTACTCATGATATGGAGGAACGAGACGTATTTTTTATCTATTATTGATGAAAGCATATACTGCAAAACTTGCTATCTCTCTCTCTATTTATATGTTGCAGCTTTTCGATATTTTTCCCCTATTCTTTCTCTCTCCTCTTCAAATAGTTGAATATCTTCTCTTGTCTGTCTGTCTGTCTGTCTCTCTCATTCCTAATTGGTTGTTCTCTCTCTCTCTCTCTCTTCATCCATAATTGGTTGTTTTCTCTCTCTCTCCTTCTCTTTCCTCCATCACTGGTTCTTCTCTCTCTCTCTCTCTCTCTCTCTAACTAGTTCTGCGCTCTCTCCCTTTCTCTCTCCTCCATAACTGGTTCTTCTTCTCTCTCTCTCTCTCTCCATCTCTGGTTCTTCTCTGGTTCTTCTCTCTCTCTCTCTCTCTCTCTCTCTCTCTCTCTCTCTCTCTCCTCCATAACTGGTTCTTCTCTCTCTCTCTCTCCTCCATAACTGGTTCTTCTCTCTCTCTCTCTCTCTCCTCCATAACTGGTTCTTCTCTCTCTCTCTCTCTCTCTCCTCCATAACTGGTTCTTCTCTCTCTCTCTCTCTCCTCCATAACTGGTTCTTCTCTCTCTCTCTCTCTCTCCTCCATAACTGGTTCTCTCTCTCTCTCTCTCTCTCTCTCTCTCTCTCTCTCTCTCTCTCTCTCCCATAACTAGTTCTGCGCTCGCTCTCTCTCTCTCTCTCTCTCTCTCTCTCTCTCTCTCTCTCTCTCTCTCGCGCTTTGTAGGCCCCCGAAAGGCTATTCAATAGATCAAGGAAGAGATTAGCGAATAGATCAAGACCGGGTTGCCACTATTGAATATTAATCAACATAGTTCTGAACTGCTGCGGACTGTTTCTTGGAAGAGGTTACAGCTGCCATCGGCAGTATATCAGATGACAACACCTGCCCGAGATGCTCGTCCCTCCTGGCGGTTTTTCTTCGTGTCCTCCGCTCTCCAGCCAGCGGTTTTCTTCCAGGTTTACCAAATTACCCAGCTGGATCTCGGGCCTCATTAGAACGCACTGCTTTAAATTCTTGCTTAGAACTGCCATTGTTGGCTGTGAAGTTTCAGTGACGCATGGGATCGTTAACCATGCTCTGAATTTGAGTGCTGGCTGAGTGATGGGAACACTACCCTTACTCTATTGGAGTTCTGGCCTGAGGTTCACTGCTTCAAAACGGATAGAAAAATGATAAACATGACAACAAACTTCACTAGTCTAGTGCTAGTCGCAAACGTCATGATACGTACTGAAAGCCAAAAGTTAAGATAAAGTATAAATTCGAATTGCTGCCATACCTAAGGTTTCTAATATTTTGGCATTTTACCGTTAGTTTGATTTTAGAGTAGTGAAAACACTGTAGCCTTCCAAGATACGGCAACATGATTAATTTCAGCAATTTTCTCTACAGAGAGAGAGAGAGAGAGAGAGAGAGAGAGAGAGAGAGAGAGAGAGAGAGCGTGAGAGAATCCTGGTCAAAAAAATAATTTTGTTTCATAGTTACTTAAAATAAAGTATTCTTTATGACACTGATTTGAAATAAAAATTCAAGCGAAGAGCAAAAAGTTAAGTACACCTTAGTTTAACCAGACCACTGAGCTGATTAACAGCTCTCCTAGGGCTGGCCCGAAGGATTAGATTTATTTTACGAGGCTAAGAACCAACTGGTTACCTAGCAACGGGACCTACAGCTTATTGTGGAATCCGAACCACATTATAGCGAGAAATGAATTTCTAGGACCAGAAATATATTCCTCTAATTCTTCATTGGCCGGTCGGAGAATCGAGCGCGGGGCCAGCAGAGTGCTAGCTGAGAACGGTACCCACCCTCCCAATGAGGAACTAAACTTAGAGCAGTCTGCTTAAATTCGATAATAATGAGAATACCCGGGAGGAGGACGAGAGCCCTAACAACAGAGCTAACAAGAGCAAAATGAAAAAAAAATAATAAATAAATAAATAGAATGAAAATAACAAGAGAAATCAAGGTAAGATAAAATGGAAAATATTACTGTGTATTAGGACCGGTTGGATAACCTGTCCTCTCTTTCCTAACTGATGCTGGTGAAATTTTGCCAAATAATGTAGTTCATTCAGACATTTATTTCAACTCACATTAGTTTCTATAATTTTATTCTTCCCCTAATGCATATCACTTAAATAATCTTATTTATGTTGACCAGCATAAATAAGAAAAATAAGCAACCCAAATAAAAAATGAAATTCTTATTTTTAATGAGTGCAAACACAAGTAGATATTATAAGTCAGAGAAGAAGGCTTTCCAAGAACAAATCTTGGCGAAAATCGCAAAAGAAAAATCTAAAAAAAATATAAAAAAAGTTGGTACTTTAAACGGACATATGTATAGCAAAGAGCAGTAAAATCAAGAAAATAAAGTCAGCTTTTTACAGTAAAAACAGTGTCCTTGCTGGTCGGAACGCTTTCAAACATCACAGACCAACGGAGAGCTTCGCATGAACAAGCCTTCACTAAAAAATTGTAGTTAAGTGCGACCTCGAAAAGATTAACATGATCAAAGTTTGAAATCAAAATTGCAGTAAAGTACGACATCGATCGAGATCCCACGACCAAAGCTAAAAAGCTCGACTACAGAAAAGTGCAACCTCAAAAGGCTTCGCATGATCAAACCTTCAAATAAACAAGTAAAAAATGCTTCGAATTTTCTTCGGCGCAATCGAGTTTTCTGTACAGCGTATAATGCTGTTTGAAATTCTCAGCCACGGTCCATGAAGCTCTCAGCTGCGGCCCACGAAACTTTCAGTCACGGCTCGGTTGTGGCCAGTGTTGTTGGCACTATAGCGGTGCCAGAAGCACGATCGTGGTTAACGTTAACCTTAAATAAAATCAAAACTACCGAGGCTAAAGGGCTGTAATTTGGAATGTTTGATGATTGGAGGGTGGATGATCAGCCATCTCAAAAGTTTTCTTTTACAGAAAACTAAAATTACGGTGAAATACGATTAAAAGGCTTCCAAGGCTCTGCGTGATTAAACCTTAGAAGCAGAATTAAAGTAAAGTAAGAACTCAAAACGATTAGCATGATCACGCCCTAAACCCAGAATTACAATAATACGCGAAGTCGAAAGAATTTACATGATCAAAACTTAAAATCAGAATTACAATGAAGTTCGAACTCAAAGAGCTCTGCATAATTAAAACCTTACCAACAAGGCACATTAAAGTATGACCTCGAAAGGTTCCGCATGGTCAAATCTTAATTACAAAATAGCAATTCAGTGAGACGCAAAGCTGGAAAAAAAAAAAAAAAAAACAGCGACTGCGCTTAAAGCGACGTCCCAAGATATATATGGACAACATTCGAGAGGAACGTAATGGAAGTATCAAAGGAGTCGCAGTTCTAGGAACGAAGGACGTAATGGGAACTTTAATTAATTGTGATGGAGGAAAACGTAATAAAGCTTTGAGAGAGCAATTATAGGAATGGTTATGGAAGAGGTGCTTGCAGCCGGGGGATGGGGGAGCAAGGGGACCTCCTTTAAGCAGCCCCATCTCGCATCTCAAAAAAATCTGCTCGAACGAGGACCTTCCTTGTATATAGGGTAATCCCCGAAACATATGCACATCGTCAAAGGGGCAAGACTAAAGTATAATGTCAGTAGGTTGACAAAGCTTAAATGATAGAGGAATGAGGTGTTTGAATTCATGGGGAATGCGGTGCCTGCAGAGTCTTGGCTGATTGAAAGATCTTTAACAACAAAATATGTGATCACATAAAAGAAATTTATGGACTGCCAAAGCGACTAACGAAAGCGCCTTAATTCATACTTGCCAGGACAGACGCAGTGCATATTAATTCCAAGTTGATTCTTCAAAATGTTATTGTTTTTATTCCTTGATTTAACACCTTGAAATAGCCAGCCTTTGATTTCATTTGCCGAGGATTTCACACCTGCAAAACGTAAACACCAGTTAAGAAGTTCTCCTAAGAAAAATCTCTAATCCAACGCTTACCATTTCAAGGTCTAAACAGCCAACAAAGGCCCAGCGTGGCTTCGGAGTCAAGGGCCTTTGATGTCACGCTGCACGGGAACTTTAAATGAGTGGATCAATCAAGAGTGAGTGGCCACAAAATGACCGAGCAGGTTTGCCCAGTTGTTTGCCAGTCTACACCACTTTCACATTTAGCCTTTACTTCCTTTCTCACTCAGCAGGGGACTGGCCCTTTTCTGTCCCTCCAAGCTTTGGAATTTCCTTCCTCCTCCCGTTTTCTGACTTTTACAATTTTCCGTCCTTCGATAGGCAAGTAAGTGTCTTCCTTCTGGTTCAGCAACTTAATTTTTTATCTTTAGTTACAACATGAAAGGACGTCAGAGATTAGCTCAGCTCCTACGGGACTCTATATGGGGTACAAAAGTAGTCCATTTATCTCAACTAAATCTTATAGCGTTGAACGTTAAAGGAAGATATACTCAAATAAAAAATGCGCCGAAGTTTCTTCGGCGATCGAGTTTTCTGTACAGCGTATAATGCTGTATGAAACTTTCAGCCGCAGCCCATGAAACTGAGTCACGGTCCGGTGGTGGCCTCAACTACGGCCCATGACACTCAGCCACGGTCCGGTGGTGACCTGTGTTCTTGGTACCTATAGCGGTGCCAGAAGTACGATTACGGCTAACTTTAACCTTAAATAAAATCAAAACTACTGAGGCTGCAATTTGGTATGCTTGATGACTGGAGGGTGGATGATCAACATACCAATTTGCAGCCCTCTAGCCTCAGTAGTTTTTAAGATCTGAGGGCGGACAGAAAAAGTGCGGACGGGCAGACAAATAGCCATCTCAATTGTTTTCTTTTACAGAAAACTAAGAAGACAAAAGGAAACAGATACCTCATCCAGCAGGAACTGTGTGGCTTTCCTGAACTGCTTCTTCGACAAATACATCACTCATGATGTCAATTGTCTGACAAACAGAACTAGTCAGTTGTGGGTTTTGAGATATAAAACATACATGTCACACTTATCATGCTGTTTATATGGTTATAGCAATCAAACTTCTAATTACAGTCTTCTTTAAACTTTCAATATAACGAAAAGTACTCAGAAAACATTTATCATGCAAATTATGTTGGCGTTGCAAGTTACGAACAATAAAAAATTTCAGGGTTTCACCAATATTCTCGTTTTCTGTCACATATATACAAAGAGGAAAGTTATACACATTCACGACCGACTTACGGGACAAAGCTCTGTGGCCCCATTCGGAATCTTTGTTTAGCTATAAAAGTTAACTAATTAGAGAAACTCTACTGTAAGGCGAAGCACTGAGGCACTTTCAGCATTCAACGCTGGTATAGTGGTCAGTGTCGTGGCGTGCCACTCAGAAGTCGCGGGTTCGCGTCTCCCCCAGGGTGATTAAAAATCACTGGCTCTGTATCATGATCAGTTACTGCTACAGTGTGGGGTCTGCGGTGGGAGGTTGAAACCAACATTCTTTGGCAGCTTGAATTTCAAGTCAATGGCCCCAGTGAATAGGTTCCATCTACTGAAAAATAATAATAATAATAATAATAATAATAATAATAATAATAATAATAAGACGTGAACGGAGGCTGAGTTGGAGTGGTTTGGACAGCGAGATGGAAGAAAGGAAGAGGGAACGGAGTAACAAGCTAAAGAGTGGGTGCAGCCAGGGGCCGACCTTTAGCAATGCCTACAGTGGGCCACGTAAAGTGCACTGACGGCATTACCCATCTACAGGGATTCAGCCATAGCTGTTTTTAGCTTACGTCGGGAAAGGAAAGTAAGGTTATACTGTGACTCAATGCCGCTTATGCAAAACTTCTTGAGTCTGGAAAATTCCAAAGCATTGATATTTGGCTTACTATTTACAGTCCAATGTGCATGTCCAACAGATGGTCAGGGGGATTATGGACACGGGAGTTAAGTGGCTTTACCACTCCTTTCTCAGTTCCATTCCAGACCGCGAACCTCGTCAGTTTCCTCTGTGTTCCTGGACCTCTAAGGTATTCCAAAGTTGGAATAGTGATTGTAGCCGTAAACCTGTTTTGCTTTACACAATAAGCGAAAGCATGTGAGCACAAATACAGCCAGACGGACGGAGCGTGCTTTTGAATGAGAGAGAGAGAGAGAGAGAGAGAGAGAGAGAGAGAGAGAGAGAGAGAGAGAGAGAGAAAATGAAATTTACATTTATGAAGTATGAACCAATGTCAGCTATGAACCCACATGAAAAGGAAAAAAAAATATTAAAAAAAACCTGAAGTTGAAACCCGGGAATAAAATTTTTATGACCCGTTCGAATGGGTCAAATGGAATTTATTCCACGGGAATAAAAAAAATCCTTTTCAGACTGATGCTGTTCGAATTAGGACAAGTCTTTGAACGAGTTCAAGGGGGGGGGGAGGGGAGGGGAGGGGAGGGGGGGGGAGGGAGTGAATGTATATACATAAACAACTGTCTTATTTTGAATAACACGGGGCGTTTATATGATTTTGTGGCAAAGAGAATGATCGTATCAGAGTGTTCCGGCAATTTACATATGAGATCGTATCTTTATTTTCCCGTGAATCGTCATAAAAAAAAACTTCGTTCACAAATGTGTCGTTTCGAGAAAGACTTCCAGATACCATCGGACGGAAGACACAAGTGGTGTGGTGTGCGGAGGGTTGGGGTTGGGGTTACTGGAATGGGGTTGGTGGGGGTAGGGGTTGTTTCCTGGGAATTTCATTTTTTAAGGCAAAATTTCGAACTTTCGTATTCTATATTGCTTTTCAATTTACTCACATATTAATGATTAGAATACAGCTGAATGAAAAATTGGCAGAAAAAAATGGTTTCCTTTGAATTATACTTGCGCAAATTCAGGCTATTTTTTCCCCCTAACAACGTCTCGCAACACAGCATTCCAAGATATTTTATTATTTGCGCTCATCAGCAACTATTTTTCAGGGTAATTTTCCGTACTATAATATTCTACATTTTCTTATGAACATTTATATAACTAAATGTTTTATGGCAAATTTTCCCACTAGAGCACATATCAAATTTCAGATTTATAACTATATAACTATATCATTTCCCCAATCATTTTATCCCACTACAGGATTCATATTGTTTTTTTTTTTTTTTTTAAATATTTGACGCACCTAAACGGAAGAGAATTTTCCATGCTGCAATTCACCCGTTCACTTTCATCATTCACAGCATAAAGAACTAAACGCATCCTTTCTATGTTGGCATAACTGAAAAAAAATGTTTCTTTTATTTGTTGACCTCATCAGCAACATCCTAGCAAACACTGAGGGTACGATTTCGTAATGGTACCTCGCTTGCATAATCAGGTTTAGGTAAATAACTAATTTACATCGCTTTGATCGTCTTTGACCGAAAAGTACTCGGATATATGTCCATAGATATATGATAAATGTATATATATATATATATATATATATATATATATATATATATATATATATATATATATATATATATATATATTTCTATGTATATTATACACACACACACACACATATATATATATATATATATGTGTGTGTGTGTGTGTGTGTGTGTGTAGTGTGTCATTATTCGATCTGGTCAGTAACTAGATGGGTAACCACCAGAATGTCCGAGGAATCGTCGGCTCAAGAGCTCCTTGAACATCAGTTGAGCAAGGCGTGGGCCTAGCAATCTCACTCAAAAGTACTTGCGTTAAACTAACCCTATCCAAAGGAATGAGGCACATAATTACCCAGAAACAAATCATTTATATACAAATATTAAGCCATAAATATCGTTTAATATATTCACTATAAGTTGGGGACAGGATACGCCCGAGGTGAGTTATAATTGAAAAGTGTTTCTACAACGACCACGCAAAAACCCTTAACCATAATAACTCCTAAGGAGGGTGAATTCTATATTCAACGATATTTGTGTTTTAATATTTATGAATATTAAAGAAGTCATTCATGTATGCTTGACAAAAGTTCATATTAAATTTTAAGGCCCGTGGTTCACTCCCGCTCTACCGCCACCAACCGACCAACCTGAGAATGGGTACTAGCAGTAGCAAGGAGCAAAAAAAAAAATAAAAATAAAAAAATAAATAAATAAATAAAATAAAAAAAAGAGGGCATGGTGATAGCGAGCGCTTCTCTCCAAATGTCTCGAGAAACGTGCTTCCTTTATCAAATCTTCTCTTAAAGAAAGGAGAGTAAAAACAGAGAAAGAAAGAAGAAAAACAGAGAAGGAAAGAGGAAAAACAGAGAAGGAAAGATGGAAATCAGAGAAGTGTGAAAGGAACGGCGTGAATCCTACCCTTGAAGGAGGTAATAGATCGCTTCTTTAAAGTGGGAAGAATATTGTAGAATGGAAAACGAAAGTATAGCCAGAATTCCAAAGTCTATTGGCAATAAGGAGAGAAGGTTTCTTTACAAGAAATCCAAAGGAAACAATACAGAAAATTCCGCTTTTGGTCATAAAATTAAGTTTACCTTGAACTGCACAGGCTCTTGCTTTGCGCAGTAAGCAGAATTCAAGTCTTTTGTTTTGTTATTTTAGCTGAGTATCGAAGCCACAGGGGGAACTACCATTCTTAGCTCACAGCTCAACAGAGACAGATACCAGAAAACGCACAGTGAGAGAGAGAGAGAGAGAGAGAGAGAGAGAGAGAGAGAGAGAGAGAGAGAGAGACAGACCGAACGCTTTCACAAGAATTATATTATAAAGAACAGTCACCGGAAGTTTTGAACCCTGTGAAGTTATAAATGAACAGCACGGGATTCACTGAACTAGTCGCGCGTCAAAGAATTGCTGAGCAAGGTTATTTACAATTCTAAACGGAGAGACGAACGTTTCATCAAAACAATCCCGACCTCCAGTGTAAAAAAAAAAAAAAAAAAAAAAATCAAACGTAAATGATTTCCTTACAATGAAAATAATTTACTGGTTAACTTGACTAATATCCGTCTGCTTTTGAAAGTGAAACTTCATTTTCATATCATAATTCTCACAGTTGATACTAACATCATAAAAGAAATGATGAATGTCAAACATAGATATTTCACGAAAAGACACAGTAATTGATTCATTGTCCAAACCTTCAAAATCACAATATAACTATTATTTCGCCAAATTGCAAAACATTTTGTATGCCAATGTTCCACACTAAAAATATCAGTACCAAGTCAGCGCCATTTCCAGATTTATCATGACTGCGGCCATTTCTGACACTAGTGGGTAAACAGTCGCAGATACGACAGAGAAGTCAATAATCAGCACAACAAAATGACTACAAAAGTACTTATTCAGTGGATCTTCATACAGATTTAAAGACTAATATTCATGTTATTACGATATTTCCTCATGACTGAATATAACCAGGACAGTAATAGAAGACAAAACACCCAATAGGAGACATTACTCTACAACACATTACCTTTTAAATTATTTTGCTTGTCCTGTTGAAACGACAACACGGATTACCTTTCAATGTTTAGATCATTATTCAATTTTTAATCCGTAGATGGAAATTTCACGATTAAACTGTAAATGATCATTTACCAAAATTTATATGAATTTTAAGTGGTTGACAGCCTGAATACGATTAGCCTAAAGGACAAATATTCACGAATTCGGTTGAATTCAAGGGAAGGTTTCTCCTTCGATTATCAACGCAGTTCCTTTTAAATCGCTCACTTTCTTCCCCTTCTCAATAGTATATGTCTGTCTGTCTGTCTGTGTCTGTCAGCCTTCTTCCCCTCTCCATGTCTCTTTATCAACCATTTACAATCAAATAAGTTTATCTGTATTTGTTTCATCTCTCTCTCTCTGTCTCTCTCTCCATTTTATACGACGAGAACAGCAGCACAGGAAGGGCAGCCGAACAAAGGAAGCGGAGCCATCTCTTGACATTCGGACCTTTGGCTCGGAATCCAGAATTGTATGGGGGACATCAACCCATTAGTCTTTAAAATAAATGACGTCATTACCGTTTTGTTCATACAAATATGGAAATCTTATTACCTGGCATTAACTCTAATGAGGTCCGCTTCTATTTACCTTGGTCCCTTAATTCAATATTTGCTCCGTTTTACCCTTTTTTCCTTCATTTCTTCTTTCGTTCTCTTCCGTCAACCGACATCCACCTAATAAGGGGAGCGGTCATTTCTAGGGTAAAAATAGGGATTATATTAGTGGGCAGACTTCAGATTCAACAAGAGAGAGAGAGAGAGAGAGAGAGAGAGAGAGAGAGAGAGAGAGAGAGAGAGAGAGAAATATATATTTTTTTTAAACGGCGTCGTCACCCTACAAAGACAGGTTATGTAAACACATCAGATTAGTCCTTTGAAATTTTAAAGTAAATTTTATCAAGATACATCCTTTTATCCCCGTTGTGACCACTACACTAGACCTATCTGCCAGGTATCAAATCCACTGCTAACGCCAACACACACACACACATTTAAATATGCTCTTCACCACCACGGCAACTTACAAACAATCGACTAACTGCCTGGTACTATTTCACATCCCAGATCAGCACGGACAAAATGTATTGAGGGAACGTAACCGGCTTGTTCCATCCTTATCAGGTAACAGAACCCAAAACATCTCGCTAGAGAGAGAGAGAGAGAGAGAGAGAGAGAGAGAGAGAGAGAGAGCCAAACAAGGCTTGGTGACTCACTCATTGCTAATTGCATTCAACTGATAATAACATTATAATATAAACGTTAAATAACGTATCATCCGAAAAGACATCTTTGGCCCTGACACTCTTCGTTTTCCTGACGCTTTTAATATTCCTACTTCTATGTTTCTACTTACAATTCACTTTAATAGTATCGAGATTAGCTGTCAGTTGTATCGCCATATAAATAAACCAGTCGATCGTATTTAATCTAAGTTTGCTCATCCCATCGTCCTTTATGAAGCAAAGGGTTCTCACTGTGATCCATTGTTGTTCGCATAGACTCAGCCATGCCTACTGTTTTGCGTCATCTCGATCCTTTCAAGTGGGGCTTCAATGCTTAGTTCAAGTTGGCTCTTTAGACCGATAATTTCCAGTGTTCTCCTAGGTCTATTAACTGAACTTTTTCTGTTAACTGAGACATCCAAGACAAGCAGGTAAATTCTGTTCATCTGTGCAGATGGTGTTCTAGTTACTTTTACAAGCAGTAATCTATCCTCGTCTGCAGACGGCAGAATATTGTCCTCTGTAAGTGGTATCCAGCCCTCCTCCAACTGAAGTATTCCGCCAACCAGGATATTCCATCCTCCTCCAAACGCGGCGAAAAGATGAGACGATACAAATCGCTCCTGTTCTTAGGTGCGACACTTAGATAATGACGCAAAAATGTGGAACGATCTAGAGGACGAAAGACATAAAAGGCCAATGAAACTTCTATAAGAGTAATTGGACAACTTTTCCTCATCTATTGGAGCCTCTGGCCTGTTGCACTCCATGTCTATATAGCAGAACGGAGGAGGGGGTAGGGGGCAGGGAGCAGGGAGGGTCGAGGGGTTGGCAATAGGAAATGGGAATATTGGGAAAGGGATGAGGCGGTGAGGAGAAAAAGATGGGGGGAATGGAAAGGAAAGACTAGTAGGAGGAGGGGGAGTCGGAGGGGGGCGAGGGAGGGAGGATTGGTGTCACAACCACCAAGGTCATTGATTAAGAGGAGAAAAGAAGACCCATCCAATTAAATTATTACCTTACATTTCGCTGTCCATTTGATTTGTATATTCATTCAATCGCTTCACTTGACGCAAAAACTTCGTTGTTCTAAAAAGAGTTTCACAATAAAGAGGCACAATTAACTGAAAACAGCAAATCTGATACGTGGTCAGTCATAATGAATATAAGAAAAAAAAAGAATAAAGCAGAAGAGAGAGAGAGAGAGAGAGAGAGAGAGAGAGAGAGAGAGAGAGAGAGCGTGTTTTAACATCTTTTATACAACTATATTTCTAGAAAAATTACTATAATACTTTATTTTCGCTCAAAAAGTACAAAATGAGGTTTAAGTATTACTGAAGAGAAATTTTTTCCTCTTCTGTGCTAAAGACTGGAAGATACTTCCAAAGTGAAATGGTACATTGATTGGGACATGTTAGAACGAGTCCCAGAAACTATACCGGAAAGTGTGCGCTCCATCCGCCATGTCTAACCAAGAAAAATAAGAATAAAAAACGGCAAAAATGATTGCCTGTAAGTTATTCTAGGTCCATAATGCTGTTACTGACGTGTTACATACTGAAGTCGAGAACTTAATTCTGGTACAGACGTGTTACCAACTAGTGACAGGTAGCAGGGAGCAAATATTATCGGAAATATGTTAACCTACTTGCTGATGACACGTCTGGTACACTGTCACTTACACTTGTTTTGCTGCACGTTGGACTCTTATATTATTTTTTTTTTGCTTACGTAAAATGCTTCTACTGCAGAGTCTACATATTCAGCATTTGTTTATCTTTGCATTTGTGGTGTTTTTTGTAATATATACAGTATATATATAATATATATATATATATATATATATATATATATATATATATATATATATATATATACGTATATATATATTATACATACATATATAATATAAATATATACATATATATATTATATAATATATATATATATATGCATATATATGCGTGTGTTTCGTTGCATGTGTAGGCCAATATTATCCTCACACGCAACCTTTCACGGGGAATCTGCCTATATGCTTTACAGCTTGCAAGGTCGTCACTTTAAAGATAAAAATTTCAATCTGATGATCGTTCAACCATTACTCTTTCTGTGAAGCCATGATATCCACGACAATAGGCTTGTATCTGAATTGGAATATCAAATTTAGACGAAAGGCCAAACGTCAGGCCCAATGAGGTCATTCAGCGCTGAAAGGGCAATTGAGAGTAAAAAGATTTTAAAGGGGTAACAGGAGGAAAACCTCGCAGTTGCACCATGAAACAACTGTTAGGAGAGGGTGGCAAGTAAAATGAAAGAAAGAGAATATGAATGGAGGTATAGTAAAAGGAATGAAAGGGGTTGCAGCTAGGGAGCCGAAGGGAGGCTGCAAAGAACCTGAAGTAATGCCTACAGCGCACTGCCTCCCTCCGGAGAGCAGACTTTGGTAACTTTGAACAAAATTAGGATATTAGTTTTTGCCCAATATTTCGCAAGTGGCGACGCTTATAAAAACCACGTGCATATTAACAATGCCCCCAGACGCACACGTACCCAATCTTTTTGTTTAGGTGTTGTGTCCGTGTACTTGCTTGTTGGAAAACCCCCAACCGTTTGGGGGCGATTGTGCTTTTGTAACAGGAGCTAAAGCCAAAAATTTCCCGGTTTCCGAAGGTGGTTTGCTGTGTTACAATGGCTTCCCACTCATGTTTTCGATATGAATCATTATGTTCAAACATGTGCCAAGTATTTATTCTTATTCATTATAAATAAATCATTAATGGCACTCACACTGACAGAAAATTAAATATTTACTGTAAATATTGGGCTCATCTTCGTATCTCAGTGCATTAGATACTGACATTAAAATACTATACTGCTAAAATATATATAAAATATATATATATATATATATATATATATATATATATATATATATATATATATATATATATATATATATATATATATATATATATATATATATATAAAGGCGACGAACGCCGGGCGTTACTTACGGGTGAGGTAAGTACCCCGAGACATATAAACGGTCAGTAGTCAGTTCATATGCGCATCGGGCCTCCACCCACTGTACCACGTGAAAAGCGACACACACGGAGATGGACAGAATACAACAACTGTTCACAAAAAAACGGATTCGAAGATAAAATGATACCATCAGAAATACGATAGTTTTTTTACCCTTCTACCAACAAAATAAAGTAAAAGAACAACATAACAAGAAGATAGGACAACAAATAACAATATACTGCCAGACTAATTTTAACAACGAATACAACAACAACAGCAACAGCATCAAGAAAATTATTAGGGGAGTTAAGCCACGAGCCCCCGACACCATCATAAACATACGGGTATATTACAAGCCCAACCTCCTGGCATCCCTTGTAATGAAAAACAACACCTGTCGATCCACGCCGAAGGAGATGACTACCAATGTTGTTTATGAATTTATTTGCCCCGAGGAGGAATGCAGACCTTCGAATGAAAACATCAACTACACTTAGACGGCGATTCCTGGCACACAGAAACACGGGCTCAGTCTCTCAACGCTACAAAGGCAAACACGACAAGAAGCCATCGTTACAAGAGCTTACAGACAGCACGAGAATAAAATACAAATACAATACGTATCGGGACATGACAATAACAGAAGCTCTGTAGATAACGACAAACAAGCCTACGCTAAACGTCCAGATGGAAGAAGCCCCAGGGACAGGAGACAGGGTCAAGGTCACTGCCAAAACAAGCCCCGCCCAAACACCACAGACGAAGAATTTAATCATTTTTATTAGCAATGTAAGAACTAGAAGTAGAATGTCAAACTAATGCAATAATGTATTTTCACTATGTGATAACATATGTAAATAATTAACCACCCCTAGTAAAGTAAGCATTGTAAAGAAAAGTAATAGAAACAACCCAATCGCAAAATGCCGTCCTCTTAGAGCTGTAAATAGAGTGGAGGATGTTATTGTGCCTTATTTCTTGCTTGACAAAACTGCAATACAGGGGAAATGGACAGTAGCAAGTGAAACAAATGGAAACCACACCCCGACTGTGTCTTTATACAGAATTTTGGAGAAAGACTGAAGGCTGAGGTAGGAAAATATGAAAAAGTCAGTACCCAAGAAGTCAATCGCCTACAATAAAAATTATGAAAGAGAAACTCTCTGCCCAAAAACATATACACTATATATATTTTTTTATTTATATGACTGTATATTTGTTTATTTATATTTATTTATTTGTTTATATATATATATATATATATATATATATATATATATATATATATATACTATATATATGTATATATATATATATATATATATATAGAAATATATATATATATATATATATATATATATATATATATATATAAAACTTACTTGGACAGTTGTAGATGCATATAAGTTGTAGATGCATATAAGCTAAAGAGCGAATATGAATTTATCAAACTAATCAGTACATTTGAAAATTAAAAATAAAAAACCAACAAAACAGGCATATGACCCGCTTTTCTCTTCCCCATAAAATGCCATTCGACATTAGAAAATCACCTCTTGTGAAAAACAGGTCTGCTTAACATGAAGTACTACAATCGTTCGTTTCCATACCGTCTTCTGAGACGCAGAAAATTTCAAATCACGTCAAATTCTATCAACAGGTTAACCAGTAGGGTGATTCGTACTTAATGAATGTAAGCAGTTGCTGGGAATTTAAAAAATATATTCTCGCTCTAGGCAATACTGCTCTGGCTATGCAAAGTGCAAAGAAGTCCTCGAAGGGCTTATAAAATTATTAATTGGCGATTCGTCTCTCCCTCTCATTAGGGACAGGATTGGAATATAAAATTTAGGCCAAAGGCCAAGTGCTGGGGCTGTGAGATCATTCAGCGCTGAAAATAATGTTGAAACAATTGTTAGGAGGGGGTGGAAAGGTAGGTGGAAGAAAGAGAATATAAACGGAAGTACTGTATAGTAAAATGAGCGCGAGGGGTCGCAGCTAGGGGCCGAAGGGACACTGCAAAGAACCTTAAGTAATGCCTACGATGCACGGCGTAAGGTGCACTGACGGCATTACCCCACTGCGGGGACTCTCATTAGGGATTGCTACCTTGGAGCCTAGGTTTCGGAGTAGACAGTAAAAGTATCGCTAGGCCCCGCCGGGAAAGATGCTTGGGTCTCGGAACTTGCAGAGTTGACCTGATAATTCCACACAAACTTTCATTACCCGCAAACCTATCCACGTGGTGACACAGAATTAGATGGTTTTCGCCACTCTTTAAAGATTAGGACCGTTTTTAAAGGCATCCATCGCCTTCACAAGGGCACGGCATTTCCGAGGCAATAGACTAGTCCGATTTCTACTTCTGCAAATAAGGCCTACGCAAATGTGGTTGGAGAGATGTCCTAATGAGTTTTGCTTATTGGCAACATGAGGTTCTGGATTTAACATCCTAGGGTGCTTAGGCACACGTACGGATGTCTGAAAACGATCGATAGACAGGCGACTTGACAGATGCTGTAAATGTGTCTGACAAACGAAGAGCATGAAGACTTAGGGGAAGGATGGAGATAATGAAGGATGGAAATTATGCAAAAGAAAAAATAAAAACCTGAAGACTTGGGCTGTTTGTCACCTAAAATTAAAACATTGGTCAGTACCTGGATGCGTGACCACAAATAAGTGCCAATAGCTATTGACAAAATAGAAAAATATTCGTGAAAAACATAACTTAGCATACAGTAAGTCAAAATCTATACTCGTTCGTTACTATGGCGCCTTCTAAGACGTAGTAAATTCTGAATCAACACCGAGTCCTATCAACTGACATAAAGGCAGCATTTTATTTGATGTCATATTAGTTTTTGGTATTCTAATATATTCCTTCATTATCATTAATATTTCTATTTATAATGTCCACACGGTGTTATAAAATAACTTAGGTTACTGTCATGCTTCCACAGAGTACAACATCCACGCAAGAAAAATTCAAATGCCTTAGTATAAAGAAAAACATGAAAGGACTTACATACTAGCAGATAAATAAATACGACTCAGTTACATACCAAACATATAAATTCGTGCAAAACAACACAAATCATGACAGACACCATCGAATAATTCACAGTTTGAAAACTCCTCTTTTAGGATCACCGCCAACATTAAGCGGGTATATGCGTCCAGTTAGGTGGTGATTAGCCAGATGCCACAATTGGCGGCGTAGATATACTGCAATTAATTAAACAAAACCTCTGATGGAAGGTTTGATATTAATATTGGGCTTGGTTGATGACATATTCGTCATTACTTTGTTCATTAATGTTTACATTTATTCAGTATTACGGGATATTTTTTTTCCTGTTCAGCTGTGTTTTGTATAGATAAAGAAGTGATCAAGAAATACTGGGAGAAACTGAAACCAACACAGACACGTTATTGTTAAAATCATATATTACTGATCATCATGAGAAGATAAGCCGGTTAAAGTGGACGACTCGATTTTCATTCGCCTCTGTACTCTCCCGTCATTCTTTCCAATTCCTTCCTCCCTGAAGTCTTCAGTGTTCTTCAAAACTCCCTTTTCCTTCTAAACTTTTTTATATCTTTCCCTAACTTCGCTTCCATAAATATTCGTCCTATTTACGTGGGAACATTCGTTTCCTGCCCAACCCTTTCCACTTCCCTTTTCTCTCTCCAGCCTTTTTCTCACTTATGCCAAGTCTAAACTTGGCTTAAAATTGCCACTATTTGTTAAAGTTTTACCGCTTTATTCCGTAGCCTCAGCATCCTGTCCTCTATAAAACGGCGATTTCCAATTCCCTTTTCCAGAGGCCGGGGGGAGGGGGGAGCGGGGGAATATGGGGAAACATGGAAGGGGTATGGCGCTGGAAATGAAGCACATGGGTGGAGGGAGCCGTTGGGTGATGGAGAAGGAGTAGGGAGGATGGGGGGTGGATTGGCTAGGGATGGGGGAGAGAGGAGGGGGAGGCCACTCAATGGGTTCGAATAAGGTGGCGGTTGGTGTCAGCTGAGAGAGAGAGAGAGAGAGAGAGAGAGAGAGAGAGAGAGAGAGAGAGAGTATATATATGGCAGATGCGAGACGTCAAGTTTCATTATTATGATTTTTAGAAGTATTGTCATACTTATAAGTTTCCTTGTTTCCTTACGTTTTTATTATTATTATTATTTTATTATTATTATTATTTTTTTGTATATATATATATATATATATATATATATATATATATATATATATATATATATATATATATAGTATTTTCTCTCTAAAAAGCACCTCCCAGACACTCATACCGCATTCCTCTTCACCAAATGGCTTAAGGACTGCTCTAGGAGCAAGGCCTTGATGGCATACAGCCATCTCATGCATAAACAAAGATCATCATCCATTCACTACACATTATCAGCTTTCACCTCCAAATAAACACCATCATTCCCCTGCTCTCTATTAAGCCAACTATGATCATACTTTTTCTCCTCAAATTTCTCTTTATCTTTTCAGTCTCCTCTTCTCAAGACTGGAACTACAATATGCTGTTGCCACGCCTTCATCTTAAGCTTTACACTCTATGCAAAGGGAACTTTAATTCCCATCCTTTTTCTCTGACTTTAATTTTATCCCTTCCTACCCAGGCTTTCTACTCACTGGGACTTGCTGCTATAACACTTTCTCTCCCACTACCCTTTTCATTTCTTGCCCAGTGGTTAAAATGAGCCGAATGGTATCTCCAAGGAGGAATGTCTTCACAACATAATCTAATACCTGAATTAACTGTTAAATATTTTTTCTTAGCAGAATATCAATCAACAGTTACGGGCTGCTGCAGAGCAAGAGCCCGTGCCAGCATAAAGGCTGGCTGAATCTAACTGCTGCTACTACAGTACTAGGTCAAGTTTTCTCACTCGTAATTCTAGAGACGAGGAACTGATGCATGATGCTCCCAGTGCCGTCGTGGTTCCAGAGAGCTTGAAAAAAAAAAAGCCTGTGTATTGACTGAGCACCATGTTGTCTCTCTTCGTGGTTTCACCGTAGGAGGACAAATATCACAAGCAAAGCATATGTAATTTTTACGTTTTATTCAAGCACCGCTGTGGATGAATCTAAAAGCATGAAAGAGCTGAAATAAGAAAAAGAGAATCACGACTTTTTAAGTTAGATGAAACCAAAACCTTCAACAGAAATGTTTAAATAAGAAAACTAGTTAGCAATAGCTTTGATCTATAAAGGAAAGGTATAAACATCATGAAAAATAGAAGCAAGGGGGAAGGGATGGATATATATATATATATATATATATATATATATATATATATATATATATATATATATATATATATATATATATATATACTATACACACACACACACACACACACACACACACACACATATATATATATATATATATATATATATATATATTTATATATATATATATATATATATAAAAATATTTTCTGTTAAAACATATATATATATATATATATTATATAATTTACAACATATATATGACTAAAAAATATTTTCTGTTAAAACAGAATTACATACGTACACACACGCACACACACACATATATATATGTGTATTTATAAATAAATGTATTACCTATCTATCTATCCATATATATATATATATATATATATATATATATATATATATATATATATATATATATATATTACAGAATTTGTTGGTCACAATTCATAAAAATATCCAAAGTCCAAGATGCAAAACTTAACAGAATTTCATAGATGAGATAAAGATAAGAAATTTTCAGGCAGTACTCTTCTATTTGCATAGTCATTATGAATATAGTGCAGCCCTGCAGACGACCATGGGTTATTGATTGAAACAGCTGTCGCTTGGGAATGGATAAATATAGCAGCATAGTAGGTTTATGTATATCCTCTCCAGATTTCAACCCTGAAGACTGATGGAGGAACTGGAGATATTGGAAGTGTTCCCAGTAATTTATAATTCGTGCGAACGGATTAGCACAAAAGAAAAATGTATGTATAAATGTATATACATACAGTATGTATATATACATACAGTATGTATATATATATATATATATATATATATATATATATATATATATATATATATATTATAAATTTATAATATAATATATATATATATATTATATATTTAGGGTGTTTCGAAGTTAGAGGCCCCCTCTACAGCATAAACTAAAACTGATATGGACAAAAACAAAAGTAATTCAGAACAGGTATTTAATTAAGTTTCTCTCTGAGTATTTAATATTTTGTGTGGCCTCCATCTGCCTGTACCACAGCCTGCATTCTTGAGGGGTATGATATCAGCAAATTGCAAAAAAGCTGAGACTCAAACTCCCTTTACCTGAGCATTTCGGTCACCTCTCTTCACAGGTTGTCGAGGCTTGGTATACCATCATAGTTCACTGTGCATGCTTCAACACAATCCTTTAAGATACTACCAATGTTTTCACACACATTAAGGTCAGGGGAGCTACCTGGAAATTCACTTGATGAGAAGAAGTCGATACCACTGTTTTGAAGCAGCTCCTGTGTCTGAAGAGCCTTGAAACATGGTGCCTTATCATGCAAAAATGTGACATCTTCAACAGATAACACATTTTCAGGATCTTTGAGGAAAGGAAATACTCCACCAGTAAGCACAGTTTCTCTGAAGTATTCGCCATTCCATGACTGTCCTTTTTCTTTGATGATCCACATTAACCATCAGGCTGTGAAACAGAGAAAAATTCCCAAACATTCAGGAAATTTCACAACTTGGCAATAGCGAACGTCATCACTGATATCATCCAACTTTGCAGCCCAAATAATGTCATTTTTATGATTTGGCTTCCTGACTGTGTAAATGAAGAATTCATCTGATGTGGCAACATGGAGAAAGTCAGCTTCATCCCAATCTTTCAGAAATGAACCACATAACCATGCACAGTCTTCTCTCTGTTGCTGAGTGATGTTGGGCTTGCTGATAACATGAAATGGCTTGATACCAGATTTTTTCAACTCAAGATATACTCGTACAGCACTATAACTTGTCTTCTTTCCCCTTTTTGTTTCTAGTTCAAGCGCCAATTTACGTAAAGACTTTCTTGGTCTACCCACTGCCTCAGCTATGATGTCTTTTGACTCCTGAGAAAGGATTTCAGGCCTTCCAAGATTCTCACTCTTTTCGCGATGACAGCCATATGGATTTTTGTTCCAGTTTCTTTTAATAAAGGATTAATCTCTTTTAATGTATTTAGCTATACAGGAACGTGGAATGAAGGATGCGCCAGCATCCCTGGCCTCTCTGAAGGTTATAGCCTGGATTCGGTCAATCCATCTGATTTCCTCTGAGCTGTTAGCCATGGCTGTGTCTAACTCCGTCACTCAGTCTGAAAATACAAGAAATGTAAAATGAAAAACAGCTTAATAGAAACTTAAAATAATGTACTTGGAGATAGGCTAAAGCAGAAAACTTCACAACTTTCCATTTGTTCTGTGGAGGGGGGCTCTAATTTCGAAACACCAGGTACATATATATAATTTTCTTTATGTGCTGATCCGTACGTATGATCTATATATTCTTGGGAACACCTCCAATGTCTCCAGTTCCTCCTCCAGTCTTCAGGGCTGAAGATTTGCAAGCAATAACAAAAAACTGCTATGCTGCCGTGCTTATATATATATATATATATATATATATATATATATATATATATATATATACATATTTAAATAATCATGAAGCCACAAATGTCGTTTAATATCCAATTCACGCTACTTCAGGGATATCCCCGATGGGGAATTATCACCAAAGGGGAATTTTTGAAATGATACATGGATCGGTATTGCCATGTCTCGATCCCTCGATACAGTATCTTCCAACAACTCCATTCGACTGTCAAACCATTGAGCCAGCCAGCAAGAGAGGTATAAGCTAATGCCGAATCTGCCGTACTTAGTTACCTGCCGAAAAAAGTTAAGTATATCTTAGTTTAACCAGACCACTGAGCTGATTAACAGCTCTCCTAGGGCTGGCCCGAAGGATTAGATTTATTTTTACGTGCCTAAGAACCAATTGGTTACCTAGCAACGGGACCTACAGCTTATTGTGGAATCCGAACCACATTATAGCGAGAAATGAATTTCTATCACCAGAAACAAATTCCTCTTGTTCTTCACTGGCCGGTCGGAGATTCGAACTCGCGACCAACAGAGTGGTAGCTGAGAACGGAATCCGCTCACCCAGCGAGGAACTAGTTACCTGTCGAGAGAGGAGAAATTGCACTTGGCTTTGGCATTAACGCACCTCCACCATGATAGCTCAATGGTATGTTTGGAACACGTAGCTCTTATTATGAAATTTTTATCATAACGCGATTTACACACAATCATGAAGCTACAAATGTCGTTTAATATCCAATTCACACTACTTCGGGAATATCGCCGATGGGGAATTATCACTGGAGGAGAATTTTTTAAGTGATAAATGGATCAATACCACCTGTCTCAATCCCTCGACACAGTTACCTTCCAACGACTCATAATAAGAGTTGCATGTTCCAAATGTACCAATGAGCTATCATGGTGGAGGTGGGTTAATGCCAAAGCCAAGTGCAATTTCTCAGCTCTCGATGGGTAAATAAGTACGGCAGATTCGGCTTTAACTTATACCTATCTTGGTGGCTCAATGGTTTGACCGTCGAATGGAGTCGTTGGAAGGTAGGCTACTGTGTCGAGGGATCGAGACCCGGCTGTACCGACCCATTTATCACTTAAAAAAATAAAATCCCCTACAGTGATAATTCCCCATCGGGGATATTCCTAAAGTAGCGTGAATTGGATATTAAATGACATTTGTAGCTTCATGACTGCATATATATCATGGTGATAAAAATTTTATATATATATATATATATATATATATATATATGCATATAAATCATAATATATATAATATATATATATATATATATATATATATATATATATATATATATATATATATATATATATATATATATATATATATATATATACTTGTAGGCGTCCAGGGAAAGGCAGTCGATACAATTGATAGTTTATTGCTAATGCCGACGTTTCACAACTACATTGTTGCATCTTCAAGGCTGAAATACAACGAGCTGACTCAATAATTATTTATAAAAACATTTATTATAACAACTAATTAAAAACATTACGCTATTGTCTCATTTAAAACGTTAACCATTTAAAAATATCAGAAACACCACAACACTAAAAGGAGGGCCTGCCCATACGGGAGCTAAAACGAAAACTATTGAAACAAGGAGAAAAAAAAAGGCAACGATAAGGCAAATAGGGCCATCAAGCAATAAACAGTTGAATAGATGTTTGGGTGTTTAATGAAAGCTCATAAGATATTGGCGAACACCGGACCTAAAGGGGAACCCATTGCCATCCCATCCACCTGTCTATACACAATGTCATTAAAAATAGAGGCGGTGTCCAGCAGGGCCAATTCTAAAAATTGTTTAAATAACGTCCTGCTAAAATTTAGATCCGGTGTTCGCCAATATCTCATGAGCTCTCTGGAAGAGCAGGCGCTGGATGGTTGCCCTCTTGCTTTCCACCTCTTGTTTCACAAACGTTACGTCGATGACACGTTCGCTCTGTTCAAACATGACTTTAATGCTGACTCTTTCTTAGGCTATATTAATACCCAGCACCCGGACATAAAGTTTACCCTGGAGAAAGAATATCATAATAAATTACCGTTCCTGGGTGTTCTAGTCTCTAGAAATGGACAAGGTTTTTATACAGGGATTTATAGGAAAGATACTTTGACAGGTTTGGGTACGAATTTTTATAGTTTCTGCTATTTTAATTTTAAATTAAAATCCATTTCTACTCTCCTCCACAGGGCCTTTACACACTCATCGAATTGGATGATCTTCCATGAAGAGATCGTAACCCTGGCTAAATGCTTCAAAAACAACTGTTTTCCTCAAAAGCTCTTTTTCAGAACGTTAAACAAATTTTTAAATAAAAAATGGAAATACCCACGGCTATCCACACTGTACAAAAAAGGAAAATGTTTGTAACATTCCCTTACCTATATGATGATAAGTTTAGGAAAAACTGTCAAAATTTATTTCAGAGAACTCCCCGCCTTAAATCTAAAATTAATCCCAAAAATTCCTTGCATCGTCGGGTCCTTATCTAAGCTCAAGGATAAAGTTAGTCCGTTGTTTACATCCAACGTTGTTTACAAGTATACTTGCCCCAGGTGGAACCAGGGGACTTAAGTTGGATGTACCAAAAGACTGCTGAGGGTAAACACAGACGCCCATGGAGGGGTTAGTTTCAGAACTGGAAGTAGACTGTCCAACCCAGAACAATCCAACATAAGGAACCATTCCAAATTATGCAAAACATCCATAGACAACAAAGATTTTCGAATAATAGGACAAACACAGAAAGACAGTGACTTGATTACTTTAGAGTCGATAACGATAAAATTAACTGTTCCGTCATTAATCATCCAAACATCTACTCAACTGTGAATTGCTTGATGGCCCTATTTGCCTTATCGCTACCTTGTTTTTTTTTTTTTTCTCTCCTTATTTCAATAGTTTAGTTTTAGCTCCCGTCTGGGTAGTTCCTTCTGTTAGTGTCGTTGTGTTTCTGATATTTTTATATGAGTTAACATTTTAAATGAGATAATACCGTAATGTTTTTAATTGTTATAAAAAATGTTTTTATGAATAATTATTGAGTCAACTCGCTGTATATCAGCCTTGAGGATGTAACAATGTAGCTGTGAAACGTCGGCATTAGCAATAAACTATCAATTGTATCGAGTGTCTTTCCCTGGACGCCTAGTAGTATGATTTCGAGAGCTGTAGCTCTGGTGTTTGAGTATATATATATAGACCTTATTTACGGCCGTAATTTCAAGGGTTCTTGTCTCTACTCAGAATTTGCGGGCAGTAAAAATGCAACACAGAAAGCTAGGAACAAAAGAACAAACACCTCAACAAAAGTTACAATATTTATTTATACAAAAGAAAGAATAATGGTTGGTAAAAATAAATCAAAATGAATATATATATATCAAGAGGAAAATGAACCAACCTTAAGATCACCTAAAACTAAACTAAACCCTAAACCAAGAGATAAGATATATTTAAAGATGACTTCAAGAAGGTACCTTATGAATTACTGGCCAGGTAAATATATCCTAAGAAACTAAGTTAGGTAGAAGGAAGTAGGAGAAAATAAGAGGGGAAACTTAATATTACTCCTACCTAACACATACAAACTAAATTACCCATTAAATGTCAATAAATAACCAGTATATATACTACTAATTATAATATTGAAAATGTTCAGTTAATAATAAAATAAGAATGTAAATAACCTTACGAATTCAAAATAGGAATAACCACCAGAGGCTTAGTGGATCAACTCATCAGGCCATACAAGGTCCAGAAGACCGTACTGCAAAGTGCAAATCTACAGGTACCTGGCGATCCACGATCGTCTTAAACAGCTTTAAAAATATCTCATACCTGTAGAAAGCCTCCCTACGTGTCTCCACGAGTTCGAGAACTCACTGACGCTGATGAGTAGGACAACTGAATCAGGCTGCAATGCCTGCAGGCAACTAAGGGTGGTAGCCTCCGAGAATCCGGGACGTCGACGGATCTCGCACGCCACAAACTGCACCGTTCTCAGTAA
>NC_089756.1:49308130-49375630 GCF_040412425.1 Macrobrachium rosenbergii
GCCGCACTCAATTCTTGAAATAGGATGAAAGTTGAATATTTTTTTCGATAATGTATAACACACGCTCCCCGTATTTGTGTGAATATCGTACAATATAGTTAGTCTAAAAGAATAAAACAGCGAATATAAATACCATGAGTGACTATGAATGAGCAACCTTCCAAGACAAGAATATCAAGTTGCTAACAATCATCAGAGGTGAGTCAACTTACTTTTCGTTTTTATTGTGATTGAATTGAATTGAATACAGAATTTAGGCCAAAGGCCAAGCACTGGGACCAATGAGGTCATTCAGCGCTGAAACGGAAATGTGCAGTAAAAGTTTGAAAGGTTTAACAAGAGGAAAACCTCGCAGTTGCACTACGAATCAGTTGTTAGGAGAGGGCGGAAAGTAAGAGGGAAGAAAGAGAATATGAAAGGAGGTACAGTAAAAGGAACGACAGGGGTTGCAGCTAGGGGCCGAAGGCACGCTGCGAAGAACCTTAAGTAATGCCTACAGTGCACCGCATGAGGTGCACTGACGGCACTACCCCCCTACGGGGTTACTTGTGATTCGTTGTGGCCGAACTTTAAAACCAATGGAGAACCATTTATAACAGGCAAAAAATGCGCCGAAGTTTCTTCGGCGTAATCGAGCTTGCTGTACGGCATATAATGCTGCATGAAACTCTCAGCCACGGCCCATAAAACTCAGCCGCGGACCATGAAACTCAGCCGCGGACCATGAAACTCAGCCGCGGACCATGAAACTTTCAGCCACAGCCTAGTGGTGGCCTGGGTTGTTTGCACCTATAGCGGTGCCAGACGCACGATCATGGCTAACTACTTTCAGCCATAGCCTAGTGGTGGCCGGTGTTGTTGGCACCAATAGCGGTGCCAGACGCACGATCATGGCTAACTTTAACCTTAAATAAGATAAAAACTACTGAGGCTGGAGGGCTGCAATATGGTATGTTTGATGATTGGAGGGTGGGTGATCAACATATCAATTTGCAGCCCTCTAGCCTTAGTAGTTTTTAAGATCTGAGGGCGGACGGACCGACAAAAAGCCATCTCAATAGTTTTCTTTTGCAGAAAACTAAAAACTAAAAAGCAGCCCCATCTACCCCAACCTGAAGTGAAAACGAGGGGCCCATTTCGGATCCTAACTGGGCAAGGGCAATGGGAGCGCAGTGGTATGATTCTCGGTTACCGGTCGAGCGGTCCGGGGTTCAAATCCCGCCGCTCACTGATGGCTCGGATTGCACAACTGCAAAATTCCCGGCAGCCCGTCAACCTAGCGGCCCGAAAAAACCCGAGAGTTTCGATAGGAGAATAGGTACCAGCCCTCGGGCTGGGGAGTTGAACAGTGGGCCTAGCGACACACCGTCCACGTGTCATAGGCACTGGGACCTGTCCCCCACTGGCTGTCGGCCTAAGAAACAGATCAGCGCCTGCCCTATGAACCTACAGAGGACCAGGAGGACTTTAACTTTAAGGACGATGGGCGCAGTTGCCAATGAATGAATGGGCCTATCTTCGACAAAAAAATATTCTTTCCTACTTCAAGTGCACTTTTCTGCTCCTCTAAGCCAATTAAACCAAGGGTTGAAGTTCCACTTCATTTCAACATTATTTTTTCTGTCTAAGGACCTTTCGTATCTTAAACAGGAGTGCCTTCTCGTTAGCAAATTCAAACAAGCCTACAGTCTTAACGGGCCCTATCTTATGGCTAGGGTCTGTTACAGAAAGACGCCAGTATTAGGGCTTCATAATGCCTTTCTGGTCGTCTTTCATGAGTGCATATGGTAAAGCAACATTATCTAATTTCCAATTTCCTTTCCTTTTCAACAACTGAAACGGTTAGAAACAACAACTTTGCTTTTTGCCAAAGAGCACTCTTAGATCAAATACGTTTCCCTAAGCAAACGGTTATGTTAGGATTGGCTCTTTTCCAGTTAGATATAAAAAACTAAAGAATAAAAAATTTTCCTCGAAATACAGAGGAGATGACAAGACCTCGATTTGAGACTAAATTACTGTTAGTAATACTTTCCGGCTCTCTGAAGTACGGGGTATTTGACGCAGTAAATTATTTGAGAATATTAACGTGACCATATGACACAAAGAACATTTTCTTTTGAAAAAAAAGAGCCTCTATAAAACAACGCTCACACGCACGCACACGCAAAAGCGCGCTCGTAATTGTGAGCGTCAATTACGCGTGTGCATATTTGCATGCGGAAAATGAAGGCGTCAGCTTGTGAATCACGAGATTAAACTGTTCCATTCTTTGTTGATGAACAGTTCCAGCATTCATCAAAGACGGGATGAGTTAGTACACTTCCCAAGTGGGTCATATTACATTTGAACAAGAATATTAACACCGTATTTTTGAGCGTCGCAATGTACACTGCTCTACGTACTGTGCTACACGTAAGCCGAAGGAATTGAGGTTTAAAATGGAAAGAAAGAAAGAAAGAAAAAAAGAAAGAAAGAAGAGGCATGAAAAATGATTTCAATCTGGCGAAAAGAAGTTAAGCAAACCGCGTGATGGAATTACTCGGTAGTTAGGCGCCTTTTTACGTACGAAACTTAATCAAGCCAGAAATTGTTTTGTGGCGTAAACGGGCGATTTACAGCGAAGAGCAACGGCGTCTATCAAAAAAGATTTTTTTATATATATATTGTAGCTGGTATTCATTCAAGTGACTCTTTCTTTTTAATCTTTAGATAGTGCTAGTTCGGTGACGAACTCTGTCGTAAAAAGAACTGACCAGTTGTCAACTCTTAAATGAAAATATGACTTGAACAATAGATAAAGCACACAGAATGTTAAGGACCACTCCGTTGCTATATTGATAGAAGGATGGACTTGTTGCCAGAACATGTCAGCTTGAGTTTGTCGTGTTGGCCCCTCCTTCCAACACTAAAAAAAAAAAAAAAAAAAAAAAACACTCTAGGCGAGAGAAACTGCTCTTCCTGATTAACGGTTGATAAAGTTCAGTGAGACCACCCACTTTTCACTTGAAGCAGACTTACTTCAAAATGACTGTAGCATCATTTACTGCCTGTAAATAAAAACGATAAATTTCTGATTTGTCCAATATTTCAAAAGAAGCCTCGAACTTCCAGTCCTGCCAGGAAAGACTGATAAATCCGTTGATAAATCTGTCTGTCCAGGATCTGTAAGAAAGAAACCACGCAAACACGTAGCCGAAGCAGTAAGTGTCTAGCTTTCCTTCTAGGCCAGGGCGGCGCCCACACCCCCCGTTTCTCCTCTTCCTTTTTTCTCCTTCAGGGCGTGGTTGGTGAAGACGGAGGGTTGTCCATCCTTCCGGTTTTTCCGTGTAAATAAAGTGAGGCAGTGGAGTCTCTAATAGAGAATTCTGTCGACAAATGAACGTCTGGTATCAGGCCAAAGTCGGAGATAAACTGACTACGATCTTCGGAAATTAATGCAGCAAAAACCCAACATACCCAGATTAGTAACTGAAATCATAACCGGGGAAAATGAAAGTACATCTTTAAATGAGATACAAAACATAGATGCTGAAAGAAAATTAAATCCAAAACATGAAGGTTTCATAAAATAAACCACATACAGAGAACTTAGATTACATGCATGGTTGCACATTGTTCAAGTAAGGTCATAATGATTAGTTCTTAACTGGTCCGCTGGTATATTGGTTAATGTTGTGGAATGTCACTCAGATGTCGCGGGTTCGCGTCTCACCCAGGGCGATGAAAAATCACTGGCTCTGTATCATGATCAGCTACTTCTGCAGTGTGGGGTCTGCTGTGGGAGGTTGAAACCAACATTCTTTGGAAGTTTGAATTTCAAGTCGATGGCCCCTGTGTGCTTGTTCCATGTGAATAAGTTTCATCTACTGAAACAATAATAACAATAATATAACTAACATTTTCAAGAATATGAAAAGTATCTTGGATTGATTTGATTAAGACGAAGAATTAATCGATACGAGTCTAAGTTAAATCAGCTGGCAGGAGGATCTGACCTTTGGTTCAAGGTCACCATATGGATCTCGAAATTAAAACTGCTTTTAAGCATTACGGAACTTTCGAGTTGAACGAAGAGATTCGCCAGTAATACAAAGAAACTAAGATACAAAAGTACTGAACTAGCAAGTTCTCGACTAAACAAATGATCTGAATGAACACATCCTGTTCCCTCTTTGGAGATGGGTAAGAAATAAATGGATGTCAAGTCTTGCGTTTTTAAAGAAAATAAAAAAAATTTCATTCTCATGTTCTCAACTTCAAAGTAAAAAAAAAAAAAAGACATCTTTGTGAAACATAGAGTGCTCCATGGTGGCTAATTAATTTTTGACCTTTGACCTGTGAGGGTACGTCCACATTTCAGTAACACATACCATAAACACATGTCAGAAACTTAAGGCATACATATCAGAAACAGGTTAAAAGCATTTCAACGACCACTAGAGGAGACTAAATCTTTGGCAAATACTGGATAATCTTAATAAGTACTGACTGGGACTATCAATAAATCACTGATTTGTATTCAACCTGTCTGAGGTGTGTGGGTGGTAAGTTGCTGACATGTTTATGGCATCTTTTACTAAATTTAGACCTCACTCCACGCATCATCTGAATTCGTAATACGAAGTGCCTATTTCGTTTAGTTAAAAAATAATGGAGAGGTAAAAGGACTACATTTTGACCTTTGACCTCAAGCTCTGACCTTGATCTTGACCCTTGGAAACTTGCGAGCAAAGACATCATTTTGATGGCAGAAAAAAAAAGCTAAAAATAAAAAAATTTAATTTGTTTAATTAACAAATAAACACAGAAAGATGGATAAACGTACAATAACCTCACACCCACAATAACATTCTGAAACTTAACTTGGCTAACATAACTGAACTTAACTCTCAAGAAAAAAATACGCCATTACATTACGCATATAAATAAATAAGTCCCTACAACTGGAGAGTTCCGTCCTTGAATTACACATTGCAGGCTTCCCGAGGATTACGGAGAGGTGCTTAGCTGACACAAGTTGGGGAAAGTTTCTGTTGATCTCAGACGCAATTCAGGGATACACGCGCCGAAGGGGTGGGAAAACTTCAAGGAGAAATCGAACGGAACTTCATTCACTGACTGAAGTTACTCGAAATCATCTTGGTTTCATACCATACATAACTTCAATGTTTTTTTAATTTTTTAATTTTTGTTATTTATGAGGGGAGGCCAACTGGATGGCAATACAGTTTAAGCGCGACTCAGTTTAAACATTGCTTAATTTACAGCACGGCGAAGTAAGAGAAGGGCGTTGGGGGAATTTTCCATTTAATCTTTGTTAACTACAAAAGGTCAAGTGAACAGGCAACCCAATAACATTGTTTAATCCAAATTTGATGAAAAAAAAAATAATGGCAGGAAGGGGGGAAATGAATGGGAGAGAATAAAAAGTGAGGATCCAGCACATAGGGTAGCAACAGGCTTGCATCTTGAGGAAAAGGGGACAGCACAAAAGACAGTGATAGGTTTACGTCCTGAAAGAAAGGGGGCTTCTAGAGAACAAAGGTAAACAAAAAGTGGTAGAGAAACTCGCAACCTTCAAGGAGTATGCAATAGCAGGAAACCTTGAACATATCCTAATACAATTCAACTTATTACATTTCAATACTTAAATGTACTTCTGTTCTTCTGCAGTCTGCACTCTGATCTTGTGAACTCTAGCAAAAGTTCAGTGCCTCCAAGATACAGTTACTGCCTATTCCATGTCACCTCTTCCAGGGCAGTTTTAGACCCATTCTTTTCCATCTACATATTGGAAGTTCATTGTTTAATCTGCTCTCAAAACATCTGGCGTTATAAATTTTTGATAGCTATAATGACCTCTTTAAGGTTACCTATTTCCTGTCTTCTTTTTTTGATCCTCATATTACCAAAATCGTAGATTCCAGAACAGCACGAAAAAGCCCTACGTCCGTGGTGTGACTCATTTCAACACACGCTAGGTAAGTTAAGCAGAGATGTTTGTCACCCTATATGTTTGAGATAAATTCTTTGTGTTTTCTACAGGTAACACGTCGGCCACTACTCCACTGAACTTAAAAATGGAATTCTCAATCACTATAAAGCATGTAAGGCCAACTCTCTCTACCCAGTGGAATTCAGTTATGCTCAGACTATAAGTACAAGTGAAAGTTTCTTTCCCTTTTCTGAGCTCTTTTTTCCCAGATTCTTCTAGAGAAAGGTCCATCACTTCCTTTATATACAAGCCACATTTTTCTTTCCTCTTCTAGGCTACTATTTTCTTCGGGTCCGAGGCATTAGGATTGGCCTCACACCGGCCTCTGCATTTACGTGAATTTCCAAAGATCTAACTACACAAAACGTATCTGGATGATTTTTGAAGGAATCAGTCCGGGACATTCTGTAGTCAAACTTTTAATTATCGTGTCTGAATTTGGTCTCTGAAACGCACGAATAACCTCAGCGAATTCAGGATAAAACCGCAGACTGTTTTATCGCCATAAATATTTCATAAGCGTGTAATGATATGCTGAAAGACCTGCCTTTCAATAATACATTGACGGAACTGTAGTCTGGATTTGGAGATGGATGCATGCTCAACTTAGAATGGAGATTTCTTAGAAAAAAAAGTACTCTCTCTCTCTCTCTCTCTCTCTCTCTCTCTCTCTCTCTCTCTCTCTCTCTCTCTCTCTCTCTCTCTCTCTCCTGACAATGCGATGTCAGGGGAACAATAACAAACATTCAGTCCTAAAAGGAGGCTATTATTTGCAATGCACAATAACGATAATGATTTTGACAACAATTAATAAGAGTTAAACTTTAAGGCACGAGTGAACATCCTTATTTTCCAGGATTTTATATGAAAGGTGATCGGATACAGCAAACAAATACTATGAAACATGCAGTTCTCCATTTGGCCAGTTTAGTGATTGTTTCTCTCATTTTATGTTTGTTTTTTCCTGCTCAGCCTAAATAAGGACGCTGGACTGTCCGTCCCATTGACAGCCTCATTTACAAGAAAAAGAAATGAAAAAAACACGCCTTTGGGCATTAATGCTTGTATCCCCCGCATGCCATAAACCTCAGGGCCACTGGGAGAACTATATCCATGAAAGCAATGATTATTGCAACAACTCTTTCAAAACAAGACTATTTCGGTAGCAGTAACGAAGCCACATTGCTTCCGCCAGGGTAATTGTCTTGGTCCTGTATAACGAAAAGAAAATAACGCCAAAACAAAACGACAGCTGGGTTAAATAAATATTACAGTAATGTAGTTAGAGTCACGAATAATTTACAACCAGAAGCTGCAAAGATAACGTGGAACTGTTATAAAAAATCTTCTAATTCTGACCATGTATACTGCTATCTTTGAAGACAAAGCACCGAAAATTTGACACACAAAAAGACACAGGCACCCATATGCAGATAACATTTTTGTACAGCAAAACCAAATGAAGGTTTTTTTTTTTTTGTCATTATACTTCAAGGTGACTTGTAGTTATACTTCAAGGTGACTAGTAGCACATTTAGGTCGGGAAAGTACCTTCAGCCAGCTATTTTTGCTCTCATCATTATTTGTACTGCTATCATCAACAGACGAAACTGTTACAATAATTTTGCCAAAATGTATCAGGGGTTTTCCCTTTTACTCTCTCCAACAGTTATATTTAATGGATAACATTCGTAACTGTTACATTCATCACAATGGCTCCAGCAATTCTAGAGTGTCTAGAAGTCCGAAAAGCAATTCCTTTGCCTCCTAGATTGGAAATAGCTCTGTTTCAAACTGAAACTCAACCCAAAACCTTAGGGAAAGACAATGAGGGAATGATGAAAAAAAAAACATCCACTCAGACACATCAAACAGATTAAAATGATCAAGAGACGGAGACAAGTGGACCTGCCCAAGTTAAGCCCTGTCACTGCATAAAAGATTATATTGTCCTCAAATGACTAATTCCTTCAAATTGCACTTACCTGCTAAATAAAATTCCCTCTGAATTACAGTTCCCTTAGAATGGCATTTTCCATCAAATTTCTTACTTTCTTTAATTACCACTACCCATAATTACCTATTACATCCAATTCCCACGCCTTTTACACATTTCCATTACCTCAGATTCATTTAACCTTCCCAAACATGTGCCATACTCCAAACATTTTTCTCTTTTCTTAATTTCGTTAAAATCTCACTAGTATCGCTAAGCTTAACTTTCTTACATTCCCAGCTTATTATCTTATTCTCAACCTTTAATTCACTCTACTGAAAACACCATAACAAAAAATGATCTTAATTTTCTGCCCCAAAAATTTCAGATATTATGTGTATTCCATTGGTGTCTAATGTGCTTTAATAATAATTCTCGACCAACAAATATGTTCAGTAACAATTTCATGAGAAACCCTTCAGTTTTCGATGACTGATAGATTTCACATTATAAAACAGCGGGACAAATCCCATTGTCATCCATAACAAATATACCTGACTTGCTACACAAAATGTACTCAAGACAAAAAAAAAAAAAAGCGATGAATAAGCTCTCACGTAAAGATATTCATGCAATCAAAACATTCCTAGTAAATATCCCCGTGCCTATGATTTCTAGCGTTATGTTTACAAAAGGTAGAAATGCTGACAACAATCGCAAAAATAACAGTGAACTTATATCACAATAATAGGAGGACCCAGTGTTAGGAGTAGTTACCTAGATGCTAATTATATTTAGCATAAATGACTAAGAAAATACTTTACCTTTTAATTGTTCTAATAAAAAAGGATAATCATTTCCAAAACCCAAACTAACGTTAAACAGCAGATTTCTGACCAATATGACTCGATCTGCTTGTTTCCCATTACCTTATCAAAGAAGCCCAGTAGACTTTGTTTTCTACAATATTGAACTATGAGGTTGATGGCGTGCGCTAAGCTGTGCTGAAACTCTACCCTCCCAAGCCCCTACCTACCCCACCCCCACCCGGGGTGGACAAATAAGCTTGAAGGAGGGTGGATATGTCATGTCTCGCCTACCCTCCTGATCCCCTACCTACCTCGCCCCACCCGGGGCAGACAAACAAGTTTGGAGGAGGAGGGTGGATGTGTCATGTCTCCCCTACCCTCCCAATCCCCTACCTACCCCGCCCCCACCCGGAGCGGACAAACAGGTTTGGAGGAGGAGGGTGGATGTGTCATATCTCCCATACCCTCCCCATCCCCTACCCCACCACACCCGGGGCGGACTAACAGGGTTGCAGGAGGAAGGTGGATGTGTTATGTCTCCCCTACCCTACCAATCCCCTACCTACGCAGCCCCACCCGGGGCGGACAAACACGAAAGATCCACTCGTATTTTATTATTATAGATTGCTACTGGTTCAAAGTCTAGCTTACCTTAACTGGGAACCCGAAATCTACTACTGTTCCTAAGATTCTTGCGCCACTTCAGCTCTCAGGTAAATAATTCAAAGCACCGAACCAAATCACCAAAAGCTCCAAGTCTCTGAAAAGATTGTTGAGGAAGGATGTTAAAGAATGAAGAGGAAATAATGAAAAGTTTTAAAATAAGAGGAACGTGTCACGACTGACAACGTTTCACAGTGAACTAACGTTTTGTTAAACCCACAAAGAAATTAAAGTAAGCAATTTATTGAATTACTTATAAAACACAAAATAAACAAAAAATGCGCCGAAGTTTCTTCGGCACAATCGAGCTTTCTGTGCAGCGTATAATGCTGTGTGAAACTCTCAGCCACGGCCCGTGAAACTCTTAGCCGCGGCCCATGAAATTTTCAGCAACAGCCTGTGTTGTTGGCACCTATAGCAGTGCAGGACGCACGATCATGGCTAACTTTAGCCTTAAATATAATAAAAATTACTGAGGCTAAAGGGCTGCAATTGGTATGTTTGATGGTTGGAGGGTGAATGATCAACATAACAATTTTTCAGCCCTCTAGCCTCAGTAGTTTTTAAGATCTGAGAGCGGACGGACAGACAAAAAGCAATCTCAAAAAGTTTCTTTTACAGAAAACTAAAACCGCCACACGGGTGGGTAGTGTCGTCAGTGGACCTCACGTGGTGCACACCAGGCAAACTAAAAGAACTAAAAGGTGTTTGAAGAGTCCATTTCGCTCCTAGCTGTACCCATATCTTAATCCTGTTTAAACTGCTGTCTAACCACTCTAACTATTGCTTGTCAGTGCAATTATGGGGTTTTCTCCCAGGTCCACCTTTAGATCCTAGTTCTTCATCTCCTTTTTTTACTGGATCTCTCTATCTTGCTGTCCAACCACTCCAACTCCCTCTTTTCACTGTTTTAATTGCTGAATGGTTAAGAGTGCCGCTTCAATACTTGCCCTGACGGCTTAAATTTCATAAAATACAAAAAAAAAAAAACACATCCAGGTATTTGCAACTGATTCAGTTCCTCAGTAACGTATCAATATTACCCATATCGATGTCAGATCAACAAACAACTAGGAAACTGTTAAACTACCGAGTTTGAGAAGAATCTAAATTTCTGAAGAAACTCATAACTACCGGTTATTTAACCCATCAACATCATTTGACGGCAGTTACAAGGACTGGTAAAGAAGCCTTCCGTGAAAGAGGCTCAGTCCTACATTGGAATCCTTCCTAACGGGCTGCTGAAACGCAACTCGAGTTTGCGAAGAGGATCAAGGTTTTACGGAGCAGATGAGAAGCAGTAAGGAACTCAGTCCCGACGAGGGAAATGGATTATTATTTTTTTTTTTTTTTTTTTTTTTTTACAGCAAACTGACTTTTAAACTTTCGTAGGGCAAAATCGCAATTTACTTCAGAACAGTTTTATCAGGAACCCTAAATGACAGCCTGTGAGTTAGTAAATCATAATGTCTATGTAAAGGAAACTGTCGTCACAGTTAATGTTTGTTTACGTACATTTAGCTCAATGTACGTTAATGAGTGTAAAGAAACAGTTGCGGCGTGTGCTTTGAGTATTTAACCCCTTGTGCACGAATGCGTGCACTGATCTCTTTACGTGCGCATTTACGCATTCAATCCAACGTCCGTGCATGTGAATATTCAACCCACTGTGTGGGAATGAGCGAGAACGTTCTTCCGTGCGTTCGTGATGACTCGCCCGATCCCTGTCTCCCATCTCCTGTGGTTTGAGATATTTTTCAATCCAACCGAAGCTCCTGTTTATATTTGCGTCGCTCAAACACTGCCCTCGCAGTTTTTAAGGAGGTCGCCATTTTTGAGGAAGGTTGCAATTTTTGGGAGGTGGTAATCTCTGTCTTGGAGCCCCTCCTGCCTGTCCATACCCGATTCTCTCTCTCTCTCTCTCTCTCTCTCTCTCTCTCTCTCTCTCTCTCTCTCTCTCTCTCTCTCATTTTTCTTTTTTGGTGGGGTTGGTGTTTATCAATCAACAAGAGACTGGAATTAAGGCGGAGGGCACAATGGGTGATGCGAGGGGCCACGGGATTGTTTGCTTTTGGGATTAAACCACTTTTTGTCTTGTTTCTCATATTTTAAAGTGCCTCTCTCATCTTCCGTGTTTAATTTTCGTTTGATGTTTGGTAAAACACTCTTTCTCCTTCTATTTTGTTAAAGTTTTACATGTTATTTGTTTCTAATTTCATCATGTCTTCGAGAAACCTTTTTCTCAGATTTAAAACTCACTTGCTTCCAGTTTCATGATTTCTTCCAACTTTTTTTTTTCTATTTTTTGTATCGTATTCCCGTCCAACTCTGTGAAATTTTCGTAGAACCACCTAAAAAAACTTTATCGACTTTTGGAACTTGTTTTAGACCATAGAAATCTAAGCAACATCTATTGAAAAAGATAGTCACGACGTAGATGAGTACTTTAAGAAAATAGTTAACAGTAGAAAAAATAGATAGGCACTTTCGATGGACTGCACGGTGACCGACAGAAGGGCCTCCCAAAATAAACGCGGATACTAAGGTGATGAAGATCATGACAAAACGTCCTCCTCCATTTGTAATAATTCTCCCTTCTAAGAAGACGGTTTATAATTTCATTCGGAATTTTATTTTATTCGTTTACTTTCCCTCTGTAAAGCGGCCACTATTTACAATCTGCCTAGCCGTCCAACTTCTTTAATCTTACCTTCAGCCCAGCAAGAATCTAAAATATCATTTTACTTGATAATGATAGTAACGTTCTTTTCCTGGACGTCTGGGCTTCATAAGATCACAAATTGCCCATCCCGTCGTACTCCGTTGATAAACGTTGTTCTCTGATAAAATTAGCACGCTTTGCCAATCTGTCTCGCTTCTCTCTCATTTCTTGATAAAATCTCCACCTGCTCTGCAGTTACGCTTCGCAGACATCTGCTATTTATGGCTATCCCTCTCTCTCTCTCTCTCTCTCTCTCTCTCTCTCTCTCTCTCTCTCTCTTTCAAATATTTGAAACGTTATGAAAAATCTTTTAGTCTACATTAATTTCATTAATTGTTACTCAAGTACAAAAAACATCTACATACAAGCTTTTAACGAAACAACTGATAATTAAACACCACAAAGACAGGATCATCTTGTCTGGTTAATTGAGAAAAAAAGAAAAGAAAAGGAACCCTAAAAAACAGAGCAAAGAAAATGACACCACAAACTTCGGTCCCATCATCTCTATTATTTTAATCACCCTTATTACCGCCGTATCCATCGCATTGAAATATCCCAGATAATTATCAACCTGAAATTTGCCCGTGATGATTGGTTTCGACGTCGTCGGATTAATAATAATTAAAATGGTTTCTTTCTCGAAGTTTGCCGGTTCGTGGCCATCTCGGGTAACCTCCCGTTTTTAGTTTTCTGTAAAAGAAAACTATCATGACGACTTTGTCTGTCCGTCCGCACTCAGATATTAAAAACTACTGGGGCTAGAGGGCTAAAAATTGGTATGTTGATCATCCACCATCCAATGATCAAACATACCAAATTGTAGCCCTCTAGCCTCGGTAATTTTAGTTTTATTTAAGGTTAAAGTTAGCCATAATCGTATTTCTGGCACCGCTATAGGTACCAACAATACAAGGCACCACCGGCCCGTGGCTGAGTTTCATGGGCCGCGGCTAGGCGTTTCATGGGTCGTGGCTGAGGCCGCCACCGGACCGTGGCTGAGCTTCATGGGCTGCGGCTAAGAGTTTCATGGGCAGTGGCCGAAAGTTCAGTACATCATTATACGCGGCACAAAAAACTCTATTGCGCCGAAGTTCACTTATAATGTTAGTCATCAAAAAATTGCTTCACCTGGTTTAATTGCTACTTCTTTGTCACTAGTGCCGTATTAGCATTGCTGTTCACGTTACTGTCAAAACTAAAACTTCCACGAAAAGGAAAGGCTTTACAGTATATCTTTACTATATATGTATATGTATATATATATATATATATATATATATATATATATATATATATATATATATATATATAATAGACACATAAATTCCTGGCTCGCATCGGCATCGAACCATCTTCATTGAAAGGCAAGAGCGCTACCAACTGAGAGCCTTGGGTTCGATCCCAAAGTGAGTCAAGTTTATTTCTGTTCCAGACGTGAGTGTGTTGATTACAAACACACACACATAAAAAAAATATATATATATATATATATATATATATATATATATATATATATATATATATATATATATTGTACATACATGTATACATAAGTACAGGAGCAGCAAGCTCAACATCCACAATAACAAGGACATCAATGAGATGATGTTGTGATGATTTTGATAAGTTTATTAGAGCCGACAGCATTTCATAGTACCAGATTGCATTTCCAAGGACGAACCAAGGTAAGTAGCAACATTTATTTACCTATTATATGTACTGATATATATATATGCATATATATATGCATACATACATATATGTATGCATATATATATATATGTATGTATATATATTGTATATATAAATTTATTATACATATAAATATATTATATATACACACACATATATATGCATACATATCTATACATAAATAGGTGTATAAATGTTACTTGTTACCTTGGTTCGTCCTTGGAAATGCAATCTGCTATTATGAAATGCTGTCGGCCATAATATGTGTATATTTTCATGATGTTGCCTTGTAATATGTATGTCATCCTTTAGTTTTGATATATTTACTCTTCTATTTATCATGTGTTATGTGTAATAATAATAATTGTTGAAATATATGTAGTGCAATGTCAGATCTCAAAGGAGTTAGTGATTTAGATAATTTAACAGCATAATTTAGAATTAATAATACATTTTTAATAGTAATGTAGTATATGAGCAACACGTGTGTGTCGTAGCAAAGGGTTTGTTTTGCTTCAGTTGTCATTGCAAAAGATAATGCGCTGACAGGTCGAGATGATAATAGCTGCTCTGTTCTGGAAACCAACTTGGGTTTTTTGTTTTGTTTTTAAAACATGCCAGTCATAATTAGCCAGTTGCAGTATGTTTTGATCATGTTAAGATTTCTGTAAAAGCTTTGTCCCAAACGAGGAGAAGACTAATGATTTTGCAGTGTTACATGTGTTCTATACGATTTTCTGGTAAAGACGTGTACCTTTTGAGAAAAACGAACAAGTGTTGCACTAAGCACATGGCAATTGCATCATGTTTAAGATTGCATTGCTCTGATCATGTATTGTCCCGACTGCGTTCAAAACGTTTGGCTCTTCTAGGATTTTCTCTTGTACCTCGTTCCCAAAATGCCTTAATGGCATCATCTGATTGTTTCATTTCCTACTGAAATCCTAATGTTTGTTCATTCTGATTTCAGAGACCGTTAGTGTTGGTTCCCCTCCCTTCCTCTCTCTCTCCCTTTCTTCAAAAGAGAGAAATTTTAACTTAAATTATTTGTGGTCTTTGATATTAAACTTAGCTTTTGAGATCTGAATGTAGGAAAAGTGTATGTATTTGGTAACGGAGCCATACAAAAAAGTGTGTTTTTTGAACCTAAAGCAGCTGCATTTCAAGTGATTTTGCGAAAGTTTTCACAAGCTTGTGTAAGGTAAAGTGAATTTTACTTCTTATTACCATGGTATAATAAGGTATATTAGGGAAAATTTTGCCTTAGTGAAATTATTATTGGTAAATCTTGTGTGTATTTTTGCGTGTTATTGTGTTTGCAATCTCTTGATTTTTCACATTGTATATGTTGGTGATTTAACATTTATTTACTTAGTATTTTAGATATATCTTGATAATTTAACATTGCATACTTGATTTAATTTTTATTTACTAAGATTTTCTTTTCAAATCTTGAGTAATTCTTGATAGCTTATATTTTGCTTGGTTAATTTAATTTCTTGATAAAGTTTTGTGGTTTAGTTTTGTTAAATTATTTAACTCAAGAATTAATAAAATTTTGCATTGTTTTCAAGTAATAGTAAATTTTTCAAATTGTGAATTCTGAATATAAATTTATTTAAAAATAAATTTTTGTATATAAAATTTTTAAGAACATTGTTTCATCTATTGACCACCAGTGAATAGGATCAATTGCATGCCTAAGGCAAAGTGATAAACATGTTTTGTTCCTTTAGTTTTGCTGAAGTGAATTAAGACCAGGGAAACAGTTAAAGTTGTTTGATGGAGTGATGCCCTTTTGCTCTAGTATATTTCTTGCTTAATTGTTGATACGCCACACTTGTTTTGATAAACTTAGTTTGATTTTTTACGTGATTAGTAAGCTTTTAAGGGATCACTGTTACCTTTAGAGTACTCAGTCGTAATTTTTATTGTTATGAGAGTTCAGGTAAATTTTTGAATTCTGTGATTAATTGTGTAATAACCAGGTACTTGGAACACATCGACAACAACATATATATATATATATATATATATATATATATATATATATATATATATATATATATATATATAGTGATAAATAATCTAAATAGATGAGTTTGGGTGTATCGTATATTCACATATTCATGCACAAACTAACTTGGGTTGTTGATTGTGCGTGTGGGTATGTGTGTGTGAACAAGGACTCTCTTCTCCTGGGTGACTGGCGGAATGAATATGGTTAATCAGAGATTAATCAGTAATCATATTGTTAAATTTTCCTCCCGACCCCTTGTCCTTTTTTATGCAGTAATTTATCAGATCATTCAGCCTTTGCAGTGAATATAAAAATACAGCGTACAAATAATTAATTACATATCCGGTATTAACATATGCCATTTTAAGTAAAACTGAAATCTGGCTCGGGTACCCTCTGCCAATTTCCAAAACAAACGAAATAAGGGTGACTAATGAGCTTTCCACTTTATATATATATATATATATATATATATATATATATATATATATATACATAATTTTATATGTATCTATAAGGGTGACTAATGAAATTTCCACCTTTATATATATAAATATATGTATATATATATACTATATATATATATATATATATATATATATATATATATATATATATATATATATATATATATATACACACATATATATATATATATATATATATATATATATATATATATATATATATATATATATATAAAGTGGAAAGTTCATTAGTCTATATACATATATTATATATATATATATATGTAAATAAATATATATATATATATATATATATATATATATATATATATATATATATATATATATATATATATATATATATATATTATCAGAAGTCTTCAATTCCATGAGTGTTTCCTACGCTTCTTATTGTCGCTAAATCTTTCGCTGTTACCAAAGTTTGAAAATACAGAAAGCTCCGCCCTTCTTGCACGGAAAAGGAAAAAGCAAACACCGCGAAGTACCTTCTTACTCTCAATCTCGTTTTAACCACAAGATGTTTCCTTTGTGAAAATCGCCAGACAGATATTTCGACCACCTCGAGCACACATATCCATCCGCCCGTGTCGGTCAGACATGTAACCCGATCCACAACACGGAGGAGCCGAGTGCAGGAGCCGGAAGCGGCAGCCGTTTGATGCTCGACAGATCAAAGATGCTTACAATTAGGGAGGTATTCCAGACGACGCGACCTTAGGAATGGCGTCTCGGGCCGCCATTGTTGGGGATTTCTTGCGCGTTTTCCTAATTTCGGGTCTTGAGATGTTTTCGCATAGCAGCATTTAAAGATATCTTAGATACATACCGTACTTAGTTCTCTCTCTCTCTCTCTCTCTCTCTCTCTCTCTCTCTCTATATATATATATATATATATCTCTCTCTCTCTCTCTCTCTCTCTCTCTCTCTCTCTCTCTCTCTCTCTCTCTCTATATATATATATATATATATATATATATATATATATATATATATATATATATATATATATATGGATATTGTTACAAACGTCCTTTTGATCGTTTGAATTTTGCTTTTCCCTTCTTGATGTTTCAATGTAACATAACGTAAATTGAAAGTAGTACTATAGATGCTTTTGTAAAGTTCACTTGACGTTTTCCCATGCCTTGCCCTTCCAATAATGACAACCCAGGTGTCAAATGAGGAGATAAATTCATGACCGTACCCTAAGTCATTACCAACTCCTGACCCGACCATAATAATACTCGCTTGAGTGGAAAATCAGTAGCCCTTTGCACATTAAAAAGAACCCTTTGAGATTCCCCAGCCAATCTTGTCACGAGAGCTCTCCGAGGAAATTCCCCCTCCGTTCAACTACCTACATTACCATGAGGGTTCACCTCTTTGACCTGACCCACACCTGCTTCTCCTCCCACTCAGCCTAGCTTCTCCACTCTAAGTATCTCGTTATTGTCCTCTCTCTCCCTTGAATCTTACCGGCCGACTTTCAGCGACCTTTCCAGATACCTGCCAGGATTGGCGGTGTGCCCCAAGACGAGGAAAATAGATGACCCTATTGACTATTGAGAGGGAACTGTCGAAACACGATCACCGTCGCCGCCGTTTGGAGCATAAATACGAGCTCCGAAGGACCATCCTTTATAGTGTATCTTACGACGTCTACCTGTCGAGAAGTCTGTTTAAATAAGGACTCCGATCGAGCCCCACTACACGCCTCTCTGATGCTGTCACTCTGAAGGTGGTCTTAACTAACCGTCTTGCCCTTTAAGCGCTGATGCCTTTGCAGTCCAACAGCGCCCTTATGCTTCCTCTAATCCCTCTATGGTGGGGGACTGTATGCGACGCAGCTTCCACTGATGGTCCTGCTACGGGAAACTGGCTCTGATCTCCTCAAGTCTTGTCCACGGACTAAGGTAATGTGATTGGAAGTTGTTTGTTCGGTCTCACCTTTTTATCTTTTACCTGAACTTTCCACCTGTTCTCCTATTCCCATATCCAGACCCCTTCGCATTCTCCCTTTCCCATATCCAGACCCCTTCGCATTCTCCTTCAGAGATTCATTTGGTTTTGATTGTCTTGTTTGATTTATCAGTATTGGAATACTAGTTTTAGTTTTACGTTTGCCTTGACTATAAGTGTTAACATACGGTGAATTACTAATACCAGTTTCGAAGACCAGCGTTTTGTTATTTGCCTACGTACTCGAAGTTATTTGTCACTCGAAATTCCTTCGTATATTACAACATCCCCTGCCCCTGCAGGTCCGTGTTGCGAGTACCTGTTGTGTGAAATTACCAGTAGATCAACGGTGCCATCTTCCTGCAAACTACAGGTGCCATATCCGGTCAGGATATCCGGAACCACTTTGTGAACCTTGTCTTGCTTGCTGTAACCCATCCTGTGCATTCTAAGGATTCTATCCCATATTTGCGAAGTGTGTTAGCCTAAGAAGGCATAGTTATGACACTTGCACTTGTGTGGCACTCTTGCTTAGTGATTGTGATCTTAGTACAGTAATTTGGATAGTGCCACGGAGCTCCATTAACAGCTCCTGCAATTATTTCTTCTTCTGATACTTTGGTGAATTATACTTTTTAAGTGGACAATCTAGGTTTGCTTTAAACCCTTATTTTGATGGTATTTTAAATATAGTCACTACCAAAAACTTTTCTGTTCACCGGAGCGTAGCCCCCTTTTAGTTAGTTGCCGTTATTTAATTCATAATCAGAGCCTCCCTTATCACCATGGCTGCGCGAACGTGACAATATATATACACATATAATTTCTAGATAGTCAGCAAACAGGATTGCACAGACATATATATGTATCATATAAAGACATTATGCAGATGAAGTGGCAGTAATGCTTACGATACAACGAAAGCAAAACAGCACATGTGTTATTAAAACTAAAATTATCACGAGGCTCTGATAGTATGTTGGTGAAACTTCTGTGATTTCTGAGAACCTATTCTCGTTGTTCCATTGTTCTCTTTTTCTTTTACTCTTCCGTCAGTCACACCTGGGTAAAAGAACGGAATTCAGCATCCTAGCCTCATTGGTCTTTGCGTAGAAAAGCATCAGTTAATATTCACATTTAAAGCGAGATACGAACGCTGGACCATAAATATCAGAGCTACACGTTACAGCCACTTCACCAGTAAGTTTTGTGTGTGTGTGTGTGTGTGTGTACGTGAGCGTGCGTGCACGTGAATGTGCGCGCGTATGCATTCGTGTCCGCATTCTAATTGATGCAAATCTGAACCACCTTAAAAGTTACGTATAGCGTTATTTTGAGACGTAGGTTTTGCTTTACACACATATAGCCAAGCAAAGCTGACAGCGTATGCATGTAGGAACACTGACTCAACAAAATCTAAAGCTTAAAATCGTGTGAGAGAGAGAGAAAGAGAGAGAGAGAGAGAGAGAGAGAGAGAGAGAGCTTCCAGTTAGATTAGCCAAGAGAAATGTAGAGAGATGACCTGAGAGAGAGAGAGAGAGAGAGAATTTGTCGTTGACTGATTGTTTTAAGAAACAAAGCTCTTTGTTTCAACAAATGGTGCCTTCAGCAACCTTGCTCTATGCCACCGACTGAAGAGAGAGAGAGAGAGAGAGAGAGAGAGAGAGAGAGAGAGAGAGAGAGAGAGAGAGAGAGAGATTTTGCAGTTGACCGATTACGTTCCATAGAGTTAATCACCGAAGCAATTGCTTTCGAGAAACGTTGTTCCAAGCGACCTTTCCGTATACTATCGACAGAAACGAGAGAGAGAGAGAGAGAGAGAGAGAGAGAGAGAGAGAGAGAGAGAGAGAGAGAGAGAGAGAGAGAACGTGCCGCTGACTGACTGACAGCGTTCTTTAGAGTTAACTACCAAAGCTATTTGTTTCTAAAAATGTTGCTCCCAGTAACCTTTCCATATGTCACCGACTGATGAGAGAGAGAGAGAGAGAGAGAGAGAGAGAGAGAGAGAGAGAGAGAGAGAGAGAGAACGAAACCAAAACACCGTGTCGTCGACTGAAAAGGTAACTGCAGGGTCAACCACAAGTCACCACCAGCTCAATATCGCCTATGCGTCGACCCCCTGACTTTCTATCGGCGCTTCCGGAAACCCACACACGATACTTACAGTACAGGAGCGAATTTAAAGTACTTCCATTACCATACAAAGAGGCATGTTCCGGTTTGAATAAATTCCTGCTTGCCGTATTTCTTGACAGTAATCGAAAGTATTCTATTCCACGAGGGGCGAATGACAAACAAAAAGCATTTTGATAAACTGAAAGCTAAAAATGACACAGTGTAAAAAATAAAATTCTCAAAATTTAGAGACGTAAAATCTAGATATTATTAAAACTTGGTACTTTATATAAAAAAAAAAAATGTTACGGTTATTAATAAGCGCCAAGCGTGAAAAAACTAGCATTTAAATAACAAAGTAAGTGAAATGTTCCATTAATAATTAGTGAATATATATATATATATATATATATATATATATATATATATATATATATATATATATATATATATATATATATATATTATATGTATAATATATATATATATGTATATATATGTATATATATGTATATATATATATATATATATATATATATATATATATATATATATATATATATATATATATATATATATATATTATATCGTTGGAAGACCGCAAGTTTATGACATTTCAATCGACGTATGAACTAGAGCAATATATGACCTAATCTAATCCAGGCTGAAGAGTAAAAAGAACCAAAAACCAGTTGGGTCTCACTCCAGAGAAAGCGAAAGACTTTTCATCTTCATATTTGGTCAATGGCATCCTTTATATTAAGAATTTACTTTTTCTAGAACACATTTCCGACTACGATAATCATGGCCGATTTAGCACCAGTCAGTTGACATCAACCAACCAATTTATCGATGATGGTGCGTTTGGATGAAATCATAACACAAGTAAAAATGTCCCGAAGTCTCTTCCGCGCAATCGAGTTTTCTGTACAGCGTATAATGCTGTATAAAACTCTCAGCCACGGCCCATGAAACTCTCAGCCGCGGGCCATGAAACTTTCAGCCGCGGCCCGGTGGTGACCTGTCTTGTTGGCACCTATAGCGGTGCCAGACGCACGATCATGGTTAAATTTAACATTGAATAAAATAAAACTACCGAGGCTAGAGGGCTGAAATTTGGTATGTTTGATGATTGGAGGGTGGATGATCAACATACCAATTTGCAGCCCTCTAGCCTTCGTAGTTTTTAAGATCTGAGGGCGGACAGAAAAAGTGTGGACGGACAGACAAATAGCCATCTCAATAGTTTTCTTTTACAGAAAACTAAAAAAGGAACGTGTAGAGAGTTGACTTATAGTGAAAGCAGAAAGTACACAGTTCTTAGAGAAAGATGAACCATGATTTTGTTTAATTGCTCTGGATTTACAGAACACATCCTTCTCGGTTAACAGGATCGAATCCAAAGCAAAACGAGGGTAAAATGGATTCATTAGGATAATTACAACAATATCAAAAGTAAGTCATATGTTCAAGTTTGCTACAGATGGAAAAACGGATCCTTATAAGAATTCAAGAGAGTTGAAAGATGAAAGGGAAAAATGGATCCTTATAAGAGTTCAAGAGAGTTGAAAAATGAAAGGGAAAAACGGATCCTTATAAGAATTCAAAAGAGTTGAAAGATGAAAGGGAAGATAAAGTATACTATACGGAATGGATGATAACGAATTAGGAGAGAGAAAAAAAATCACCGACTCTCTATCTATTGTGCATAAATTAGCTCCATCGGCGGAGGAACCCGTAACTCATAAAGAATCTGAAAACCAGACACAGAATCGAAATTGGTAACAGGAAGAAAATAGTAATAAGTTATATTAAATCACTCACCCAGTTGCCTCTCCGGCATTATTGCGTCCCATAAATAGAAGTATATTTTTATTGAGATGAATAATGTTGACTAGAAGCTGGGAAAGTTACTGAGAGATTATGATTATGTCTTTAAGAGGATGCAGATGAACTAATTGATTGAAAATCTGCTTCTACGAAAAGAATGAAGGAATGAGTGACAGGTGAAAAGTTGTCACTGAAATCGGTATCGTATAATCAGGACGTGGAAATAAACACAAAACACTGAACAAACAAAGCTTGCAGGTAGGAATGTTGCTCAGATCGACAAAATTATACAGGGACAAACAGGGATCAGCAAAAGTCACTAGAATGATCGAAATATATTGAAACAAGATGGAAAAAGAGAGGGAAACGTTACACTTTCTCACCGCCCCTTCGGAATACGTGGCTTACGTAAGGCGAATGAATGTGATGATAAAATGCACAATATGGAGAAAACGAACTAAGCACTTGACGGGGTACCGGCGGCACATTTCCCAAGTCTGGAAGAGTATAAGGAAAGGGGAAAATTAGGACCAATCAAAGCGAGCGGAGCTGATCCATGACGTCACAAGCCACGCCCTTTAGCTCTTTGGTCCCATATCCATTACTGCCAGTCACGATGCCTAAGAAAAACTTCCCAGTTTCACAGCTTATGTCCTGTATGACTTATACGTTTTAGTCAGATACATCTAAACATAATGCAACACTAATTTAACAACATAATATTCTTCAAATGAGATATATATTATGCATTATTGGCTTCTCCCTCTTGGCAATAGTGGTCAGTGCCTGTTAATTCCTGCTCGCAAAGTCGATATTTACTGCATAAGTAATATTTTCATCGCGAGTTTCTAAATTATATACTTGAAAATGTATGTTTAATGCCATTTATAAAGAGTTGCGATCACTCATGAATCAAACAATACACAAGATGGTAAAAATGATGTTATCTGACCTGTTTGTAGGGGAAAATAGAGAGAGAGGTAGTAGGCTTACGCTACGGCTCTTTGGACATATGCTATTTCGCTGTAATGCACATTACTGTGCATTGTATAAAAGCAATATACTGGTCATTACTAGGTCATGAACAGGAATCAGACTGATATAGTCCCTACTATTTACAGGGACACAGTATCAGCTTCATTCATTAAATTACTTCAAGAGCTAATGTGCCCTTAATTAAGGAAACCTATGGCATTGTTGCTTTGGCGATCTAAGTTAGCCTACTGTAACCAAATATAATTACTTGACAAACTCATCCTGTCAGTAGCTAATCTGAAAAAGGTTGTTTTTCAAGGTGTACTTGATAGGCTGTTGTAAAAATTGCCTTTTTGAGGTAGATTCCTTTTGATAACCTTCCAAAAGAAAATGACGCTTAAGACTACATAAGTGTTGTGTGGTGCCCAACGCTTGTCACTTTGCCATTTCCAGTATTGTGTTTAAGAATGTGTGTGTGTTCGTAATTACGTGTCCTGTTTAGGCAATGACATCATCTAAAATTGTGTTGTCACACGCCACCATTTGATTCACTACGTTTAACAGATATGTAGAGGTTCCAGAATATTGTGCTTTTAGTTTATTTTTGATAACGAACTTAAGAATTAGCTTGAAGTTTTTATGTTGATTTGAAATTTGTAAGTCAGATCTGTGCTTTTAGTTTATTTTTGATAACAAACTTAAGAATTAGCTTCAAGTTTTTATGTTGATTTGAAGTTTGTAAGTCAGGTCTGTGTTCACAGTGATTGTGTCGTCTCGTTTCCACAATAAAACTCGAATGCAGAAGGGAAGGAGCAGCTTTTGGCCTATTTTTTTGTGCAGTTGGTCAGTTATTTGGTGTCGTGTTGTGTGTGTGTGTGTGTGTGTGTGTGTGTGTGTGTGTGTGTGTATGCTTTAGAAAGGGCTATTACTCTTATTCTTTGAATTTTGTAATTTTGGTTAGTTTGAGTGCCTTTCAGTTGTTGTTTCATTTATTTCTTATATATTTGCCTGTTTGATATGTTTAACCTTTAGCTATTAAATTAATTTTAAGGTTAAATTCAGCACGTGTTTTTCAATGTCCTTCCATCTTATTTCATTTTCCCTGATCATAATTTTGAATGGTGAATATAATTTGATCAGGTAAACTTGAGTATTGAGTCCTCTAAGGTCTGAAAATCAACCCATGATTACTACTGTAATAAGATGTATATATACAGTATATATATATATATATATATATATATATATATATATATATATATATATAGATAAGAGAGAGAGAGAGAGAGAGAGAGAGAGAGAGAGAGAGAGAGAGAGAGAGAGAGGCGCGTTTCTCGTCGTATCTCACAGACTTACGATCTGAGCCCATATAGGGACTGTTCAGTAAGTGGAAGTACTTAATTGTGGTACTATTCATTAATAAAATTAATGTGTTATTCTTGTTAGTACTGAATTCGGTTGAGATAGATCTCCCTGTAATTTAGAAACCGCAAAGGACTTTGGCGGTTTTGACATACATACATACGTACACTTATATCTATCTATCTATCTCAAGGCTTCCCGAGTGCAAGGTTGCTTTCCCCTGCGTCTGAACTAAAATTACCTTTATTCCATGTTTTTGCCTTCGACTTCTAAAGAAACACAAGCGTATATATAATGTATGTGTACACACACACACACACACACACACACACCCTCTGGTGATCCGATGACGGGAAACCGCGTCTATAAATTTTTCGCCGTAAGTGCTCCGATGACGCGAATTCCGCGCCATTCGTAAGTTATTTTCGGGGAAATTCAAAAAAAACCGAGTCATCCGAGAAGACGAGGACTGCGCCATTGCGCGGGCAGATCTTGTACATACAAGAAAACGTAAACAGGAAACCGGCATTTTCACATGTTAAACCTCTGAATGTAAAAATAGCAACGTTTCTTTTTCGTAAGAATTTACTTTTTTTTTATATATATTTCTGTCTTTCAACAACATTTCCGTCTTTCAGCTTCAGTTGCTCAATTTTTTTCTGGGAACACATATTGCTTTTACGTGGGCTATTTATAGCAAATTTATTCAGCTTTCCATTGCAATTTTCAATATTTTCTTTGCGTTATGCATTACCGAGTAATTACGAAAAATGTAAGCGTAAATATGACCACTTCAGAACCCAGTCCAGCCGCGTAGTTCCGCCTAGGGTTTACGAGTGCGTGAATAATTTTTTGTACGCCTGTTTGTGTATCTGTAAATAACTTCAGTGTGCATGTATTATATATCATTCGAACGGCCATTCTTTGTACTTTATCGAGCTGAACGCTGAACGGCAAAATGTAAAAATATCAACGTTTCTATATAAAAATCTTTAGCGAACAATTGACTGTACGTGAAACAAAACTTATCTTTGAGCTTCAATTGCTCAACTATTTACGGGCAACACATTAATTTTAGGTATTATATAATGTAGGAAATTTATTCAGCTTTCCATCGCAGTTTTCACTTTTTTTCTAGCATTATTTATTACCGAGAAATTACGAAAATGTCAGCGTTGAACGCGTTGAACGCCGTAGTTCGGCAGGATTTTGTGCATGCGTAGATAATTTTTTTTTGTGCGCTTGTAAATAACTTCAATGTGCATGTATTATATATCATCCGAACGGCCATTCTTTGCACTTTATCGTGCTGAACAGCAAAATGTAAAAATATCAACGTTTCTATATAATAGTTGCCGCATATTTTCGTAGAAAGAGAGAGAAAAAGATTGTCCGTAATCTAACGATTATTGTTCAGTTTTATTCCAACAATACATATATCTTTATTTTGTGTGTTTTATAGGAAATTTATTCAGCTTTCTAATGCCACCTTTATTTTTATTCTATCGTTATTCCTTACTTAGGTACGATACGAAACGTCAACATAAGTAGGTTGGAAAATCTGAAAATTGCACTCCGTAAAAAATTAGCATTTTTTAATCGGTAATAGCTAATTAGCAAACACATTTATAGCAAAACGATTCATTCCATGTGAAATTTCAAACATTCCCACACAATTTACTTGTCAAATAGACTCCACAAACCTAATTATTATATTTTTAGTGATTATTTAAAAAAAAAGGTCTACGATTTTCCTTAAAAATTTCACGTTCGTCACTTTTTTTCTATTATTTCTAAGCGTTGCAAAGATTTCCTGATTGCTTTAGGAAAAAATTCAATAATTTGCCGACATCATAAAACAAACCAGAAGCCTATATCAGTTATAGTTGGGACGTATCGATTTTTACAAAGAAACTTTTCCGCGCGAACCCAACTTTTCCCTCCACGGCATAAGTCGCGTACAGGGTAGCGTTACAGCAAGGCCAATACAGTGGTGGCAGAAATGTTTTGGGAATAGTAAATGTTGGCAGGATGTAATATAATTGTAATTTAATAAACCATCTTTTGTAATAGAGTTCCAAGAAAAGCCACGTATCAAAGACCTTTTAACGATCGATGTCCTGCCCAGCAAATGTAGAACAATGATTATATAAAAGATGGAAAATCTTCATTTTTGTGATTCGGCGTTTTAAAAAAATAAATCGCTTTTGATAAATTTGTACTTCCAGATGACCACTTTTAGTACAAGTCTGCGAGAAAATTAACTTTTATCAAACTGAAAAATATTGTATAGACATGCAGCCAAGCTAAAAAGAAGAATTCTCATCGTAATGTCTAGGTAGACGCATATTTTTGCGATCAACGAAGTTAAGTTACTTTTGGGTGTGGTCTTGTAACTGGATGGGTGACCGTCACCGAAGCCTTCAGTTCTCTCATTTTATGAAAGGTGTTGCTTAGTTTCATTATGAGAATTTGTTATGTATGTAAATATACACGTAAATAATTAGTAAAATGAGAGGAACTGAATTCTGTGGTGGACTGGAATCCTACAACATCAACAAGAAATCGCCTTTACCACTTGCTTATAATACGAGAACATGGGGAAGGGTTCGACGTCACCACCGACGTCAGTTTTTTTTTTTGTAATTCTTCGTTTTTATAAATTTTTTCTAATTGTAGATTTACATCCATATATACAATATAGTCTCATAATGAAAGAAAAGATCGGGTATTTTAAAAGCCAGTTTCAGAGAGAAAGCATACAAGAGGGAATCAGTCGCGGTCACCTTTCCAGAGTACTGACCACACCCAAAGCAGCTTAACTTCGCTGATCTCAAAACAGCAGTGGCGTCTGCTTAAAAACGCCGATAGTGACGATGAAAAATGAAGGTTATTCTATCAAATAATATATACATATTATGTTTAGTTTTGTTTTCATTTTGTGCGGCTGTGAAAAATTCCGATCGTATAGGGATATGCCTGAATTTATACGACCAGTATTTATTTATTTAGGGGCCTTACTGGTCACACAGAGTGATATGACCACTCGGTTATGCCATTATATTACGAAGTCCAATAATATGTCTTGGAACTCCTACAGTATCTAGAGGTTGACGCACCAACGCCAAATCAAATCGCCTTAAATTACAATTATATTACTTCCTAAGCCAAAATTTACTATTCTAAATAAAAACATTTCTGCCACCAACAAATGTCACTCTCTTTATAAAATCACGCATGAAATTAAACCTTGAATTATATTAATTGCATAGAAAACATTTCAACAACGATCACCATCTGAAAAGTACCTTGCCATCGTATTTGGCGATGCGATTTTGTTTTTCTTCTCTTCGTCTTGAATGACGACGTCCAATGGAAACAAAGATGTTTTGCATTACGATCGCTGCTGGAAGTCCTCTTGGCTTTTTATTTCAGTCAATTTGGACGACATACATATTATTTCCAATTTCAGTCTTCACAGTGACCTCAATAAAAATGGCACGATTTATTTAGTCTTTTTTCATAAAAATGTCCCTTTAGGTGCCGTAGATTTCTAAATTGGGAGAGTGAAGAGGCAGTCTGAGATGATGTGGTCACCCTCTTGTTTGATGTTACGCCGAAATGTCAAATAAAACAGACTTTTCTCAGTAAATAGCCATTTTTTCTAATTTAGTCTCGTATATATGAATACCTATAAACAAACTGCTACTCTTACAATGACAAGGTTTGACGAGCCTTATTAGGCTGCATTTAGAAGGTACAAAAGATCGATAACCATCGGGTATAAGCGAAGATGATATACATTAGTTTGAGAAGAAAGAAACAATAGGCCAGTTTAAAAGACACATCTCGCCTGAAGGTTTTTTCCTGCATATAGACTAGTTTAGTTCAGCAATACTGTACCATTTCTAGAATGACAGTTCATTTCTAATTGCAGAATATTATGGCCTAGACATACAAGTCTCTAGAGAAGTTGAGACCAGCTCCTAGTGTGGGCTCGATGAACAGTTATCAAAAACTTAGTTTGTAGGACTATTTGGTTTTTAATTTTTTTTGTTAGGTTTGTTTTTGTTTTATTGAATAGATGATGACACCAGATTTATTTTGTACTACAATAATCTTTCAGCAGTTACATAAAATCTTGTCGCGTTAATAAGATTTTGATTTCTTATCTCTTGTTTGGAATGCATGCAAATGGAAATAAACTTTATGTAATTAAATAGAAGTAAGGGGCTTTAAAAAAATTTGCATACAGTTAATGTGAACTCTTGTCGAAAACAAAAGGGCAACATTTAGTACAACATGGTAATTTCAGATCCGGCATATAAAACATTCATTCATTTTCGTAGTCACAAAGAAACAATCTTACTTTGTACAAGTACTACTGGCAATAGGCTGTGTCGGCAAATATTTTTAGTACTACGAAAAGAATATTGCAAACGTCAGAAATTAGAAAATAATATTAAAACAGAGGAGAGTACTTTAACATTTAACTATTATGGTTAATACGAAAAATGTTTTGAACGATTATGGGATAAAAATCAAAACATTGCTTTAGGAAATAAATTTTATGGCAATTCGAAAAAAGACAAAAACTTGCAGCCATATCTGTGTCATAACGTCTAGATAGACTCAATAAAACAAAATAATACTAACAAAATAATAGGGAGAAGACATCATATTACCGATAAACTATATATACATATAATATATATATATATATATATATATATATATATATATATATATATATATATATATATATATATATATGCCTCTTCATATCCCAATTTAGAAATCTACGGCACCTAAAGGGAATGAGACTAAATAAACTTAGATTGAAATGAAAAGCAAAAGACGTCCAAATTGCTGAAATAGCGATCACGAACCATCTTTGTTTAAATTGGATGTCATTCAAGACGAAGAGAAGAAAAAACAAAATCGCATCGCCAACGACGATGGCAAGGTGCTTGAGAGATGGTGATCGTTGTTGAAATGTTTTCTATGCAATTAATATAATTCAAGGTGGATTTCATGCGTGATTTTATAAAGAGAAGAGAAGTGTTGGTGGCAGAAGTGTTTTGGGAATAGTAGATTTTGGCAGGACGCAATATAATTGTAATTTAAGGCGATTTGATTTGGCGTTGGTGTGTCAACCTCTAGATACTGTAGGAGTTCCAAGACATATTCCTTCGTAGAGTGGCATAACCGAGTGGTCATATCACTCTACCCCAAGTTGACCATAAATAAATCGAAATACTGATCGTATAAGGCGTTTCCCTATACGATCGGAATTTTTTTGCAGCCGCACACGATAGTTCCATGATATAAATATATTATTTGATAGAATAACCTTCATTTTGCGTCGCTAACGGCGTTTTAAGAAGACGCGACTTGGGTTTTTGCGATCAGTGAAGTTAAGCAGCTTTGGGTGTGGTCAGTACTCTGGAAAGGTGACCGCCACTGAATCCCTATTCTTTATGCTCTCTCTCGGTTTTCAAATGCCTTCTTTTGTTTAATTATGAAAACTTATTGTATATATGGATGTCAATATATATATATAAAATTTATAAAATATATATAAAAAAATATACGTATATGGTGACGTATACCCTTATATATGTTCTCGTATTATGGAAGAAAGCAAGTGATTTTGCAAGGCTTTGTTCTTGTTAACAGGGTCCAGTCCCCATCATCACAGCTGCTCAAAGACTAATTATTTATAAACATATAATAAAAACACATTACATCATCCTAAAAGCCAAAATAGTTATAATAAAATAAAAAAGAAACACAAAGTGGTCACCCATCCAGTTAATGACCATTTCAAGTGAAGGGAAAAGACGAGGGACTCGAAGAACAGCAGTCAAAGGTCCCAAGAACTTATGGTTATGCCAGGTAGAGAGGGGTTCCATCGGTAGTTACATTGTTATTTTGGAACTATTGCTTTTATGAAAACAATTCGAATCGCAATCTGTTGGGGGAAAACGATTTTAAAACGTTTTCATTTTAAAATTTGTGTTTATATTACCCCTAAAACCTCCATTCCTTTAATTCTTTGTTAAATTTCTGATAACTCACATTAAGCTGGTTTAGAAGACATAATTTTATATTCGTTTGTTAAATTTTGTTAGATAACTCATTTCCGACATAACAAACTACATTTGGGACACGAAAGTAAATAGGCCGCATTGGATGTCACAAGAGCCTTATATTTTCATTATACCTGAATAAGGACCGAATAGTTAATGGGTTTCTTAAGATTATTTTATAGAAGTTGATACTAAAAGCATTTATGGCCGGACAATGTTCACATCTTGAACGTTTAACAAAGCCTTTGTGTATAAAACTATTTGTATCTCTGTTTTAAACAGGACATTATCAATGAATGGTTCCAGTCGATCTGTTATTTTTCCGAGAATTTATTATTTAGGAACAACTTACATCATCAATTTATTAAAGAAAACTTAGCTGGAAAGAAGTTTTCCATGAAGTATTTCGTAAAAGAGTTTTTCTATAGTGAAATTTGGACAGTAAGCCAGAGGGTAAAGAATATTCTGTGGAAGAGTATGCAAATTTTTTATTAGCTTTATTTGATCAAAAAACATAATAAATTTGGACTAACTCTTCCACAGAGCCTTTACCCTCATATCCGATTACTGTCTTGACCAAATAGAAAAATATAAAAAAGAAATCTTTCACTTGACATTACATTCTTGGAAAACTGTCATAAATTCATGATAAGTTGTTCTTTAAACATTCTCGAGAACCAGATCGTAAGCTGGAACCATTCATTAAAATGAAAAAAAACAAAACCAAAATATTAAACCAAAAGTTTGCCAAACCAAGGCTTAGTATAACTATTCATCGATACAACGTTTTGGACTTTACAAGTATCAACTTCAAGATGTGAACATTGTCAGTCCATAATATTCTAGAATCTTAAGAAATGAATTAATTCTAATGGTACAGTATTCTAGGTATAATGGGAAAAAATGTCAAGCCGAGATAGTGACTTTAAACGCGGCTTAATGTTTGTTGCCTCCCAAACTGTATAGTTTGGGAAATTATGTATGGTTGACCTATCTTTGTACTTTCTAAATGCAGTTATCGAACAGTCAAATTTAATTAGAGGAATAGAGGTTTTAAAATCATTACAGAGCTTCAAATCGAAGAAACGTTTTATTTCGATAGTTTATACAAAAGTTAATGTTATGAAAATTAACGATGGAAACCCCTTCCCAACCGGCACTAATGTGTTGTAAGAAGGTACAACATATGTTTTGGGATCAGCGAAGTTGCTGCTGCATTCGAGTCATTCGTCTGGATCTGACCGTCACTTGAAAGCCTTGTTATACTTGTCTTACCACTTTGTGTTTTTTATTTCATTATGATAAATGTGTTATGCTTTTATACACGTAAATAATTAGTAAAATGAGAAACTGAATTCTGTTTTGCAGACTGATGATCCTGACACATCAACAATGTCGCCTTTACCACTTGCTTATAATCACGAGAAGAGGGGAAGGGTTCGATATCACCACCGATATCATTTTTTTTTATTTTTTTTTATATATCTTCGTTTTATAAAATTTTATATAGATTTACATCCATATATACAATATAGTCTCATAATTAAAAAAAAGAAACCTTTTAAAAGCCGAGAGAGAGCTTTTACAAGAGGGATTCAGTGGCGGTCACCTTTCCAGAGTACTGACCACACCCAAAGCTGCTTAACTTCACTGATCTCAAAACCAGCAGTCGCGTCTTCTTAAAACGCCGTTAGTGACGCAAAATGAAGGTTATTCTATCAAATAATATATACATATCATGGAACTTTCTTGTGCGGCTGCAAAAATTCCGATCGTATAGGGAACGCCTTATACGATCAGTATTTCATTTATTTATGGTCAACTTGCTGGTAGAGTGATATGACCACTCGGTTATGCCACTCTACGAAGGAATATGTCTTGGAACTCCTACAGTATCTAGAGGTTGACGCACCAACGCCAAATCAAATCGCCTTAAATTACAATTATATTACTTCCTGCCAAAATTTACTATTCCCAAAACATTTCTGCCACCAACACTGTCTTCTCTTTATAAAATCACGCATGAAATCCACCTTGAATTATATTAATTGCATAGAAAACATTTCAACAACGATCACCATCTCAAGTACCTTGCCATCGTCGGCGATGCGATTTTGTTTTTCTTCTCTTCGTCTTGAATGACGACGTCCAATGGAAACAAAGATGGTTCGTGATCGCTGCTGCATTTCTTTTTATTTCAGTCTTTTGCTTTTTATTTCAATATCAGTTTATTAACTCAATAAAAATAGCTCGATTTATTTAGTCTATAAAAATGTCCCTTTTTAACATTGTTTTAAATTGGTTTCAAGGCAGTCGGGTGGTCAACCTCTTGTTTGATGTTACGCCGAAATGTGAAAAATAAAAAGACTTTTCTCAGTAAAAGCCCATTTTTTCTAAATTTAATCTCGTATATATATATAGTATTTGTACAAATGACAAAGTTTGAGCCTTTTAGGCTGCACTTTAGGTACAAAAGATCGATATGTTTTCGGGTATAAGCGAAATGATTCATTAGTTTAGAAGAAATGAAGCAATTTTGTTCGCAAGACAGTTCGCCTGCCATTTTTTATAACTCCCCTTACTTGTACCATAACTAAATTACAGTTCATTTCTAATTGCAAGAATATTATGGCCTAGACAAACAAGTCTCTAGAAAGTTGAGACCTAAGCTTTGTGTGGGCTCGATTTTGTTATGCAAAAACTTAGTTTGTATAAAGGATTTGCTTTAATGTATTTTTTGTTAGGTTTGTTTTTGTTTTATTGAATAGATATTACACCAGATAGTCCTTTGTACTGCAAATAATCTTTACATAAAATGTTCAACAGTTAATAAGTTTTCATTTCTTATCTCCTGAGACTTGCATGCAAATGCCATAATATTATGTAATTAAATAGAAATACTGTCATTTAAAATGGTGAACTCTTGTCGAAAACAGAAATCAACATTTAGTTAGCGCGAGATTTGTAATTTTAATCCGAAAGAAAACATTCATTCATTTTCAAAGTCACAAAGATATCATCTTACTTTGTTATACATCTGGATGGGCTGTTATCGCAAATCTTTAAAACCTCCTAAACAAAACGTCATTAATATATCAAACCAGAGAAAGAAGTTGTCATTTAAAGTTTGGTTATAGGAAAAAATATGAACGATTATTAAAATATTGAAAAAGTAGAAACTATTTGAGAAAAAGTCTGTTTTTTATTTCGACATTTTGGCGTAATATCAAATTGAGGGCGACCACCCTCCTGCCTCTTCACTCTCCCAATTTAGAAATCTACGGCACCTAAAGGGACGTTTTCATGAGACTAAATAAATCGTGCCATTTTTATTGAGGTCACTGTGAGACTGAAATTGGAAATAATATAGTATGTCGTCCAAATTGACTGAAATAAAAAGCCAAGAGGACTTCCAGCAGCGATCGCAACCATCTTTGTTTCAATTGGACGTCGTCATTCAAGACGAAGAGAAGAAAAACAAAATCGCATCGCCAAGACGATGGCAAGTTGCTTGAGATGGTGATCGTTGTTGAGATGTTTTCTATGCAACTAATATAATTCAAGGTGGTTTTCATGCGTGATTTTATAAAGAGAAGACATTTGTTGGTGGCAGAAGTGTTCTGGGAATAGTAGATTTTGGCAGGATGTAATATGAATGTAATTTAAGGCGATTTGATTTGGCGTTGGTGCGTCAACCTCTAGATACTGTAGGAGTTCCAAGACAGATTCCTTCGTAGAGTGGCATAACCGAGTGGTCATATCACTCTACCCCGAGTGACCATAAATCAATGAAATACTGATCGTATAAGGCGTTCCCCTATACGATCGGAATTTCTTTGCAGCCGCACACGATAGTTCCATGATATAAATATATTATTTGATAGAATAACCTTCATTTTGCGTCACTATCGGCGTTTTAAGAAGACGCGACTGCTGTTTTGAGATCAGTGAAGTTAAGCAGCTTTGGGTGTGGTCAGTACTCTGGAAAGGTGACCGCCACTGAATCCCTCTCTGTATGCTCTCTCTCGGTTTTAAAAGGTTTCTTTTCTTTCATTATGAGACTATATTGTATATATGGATGTCAATCTACACGAAAAACTTTATAAAACGAAGAATTAAAAAAAAAAAAACTGACGTCGATGGTGACGTCGAACCCTTCCCCTGTTCTCGTATTATAAGCAAGTGGTAAAGGCGTGTTCTTGTTGATGAGTAGGATTCCAGTCCACCACAGAATTCAGTTCCTCTCATTTTACTAATTATTTACGTGTATATTTACATTCATAACACATTCTCATAATGAAACTAAGCAACACTTTTCATACGACAGAGTATAACAAGGCTTCGGTGACGGTCACCCATCCAGTTACTGACCACACCCAATGCAGCTTAACTTCGCTGATCGCAAAACAGAAGTCGTACCTTCTTACAACACATTAGTGCCGCCAAAGGAAGGGGTTTCCATCAAATAATACATTCATATCATGTAACTTTTGTATAAACATCGAAATAAAACGATTTGATAATAACTCATATTACCCCTAAAACCTCTATTCCTTTAATTAAAGGTTTGACAGATTATATTTAAAATAAAAAAGAACAAAGTGGTAGTAGAAGACAAATCTCGTTTCAAGACACGAAACATAGGCCGCATTAAGGACATTTTTCCCACATAGACTATACTGATCTAGCAATTTCTAGAATTTCCCAAGAGTTCTAGAATATTATGGACTGCACAAGCAAGCCTATAGAAGTTGTACAATTAAAGTCCATAGTGTGGGCTCGATGAATAGTTATACAAAGCCTTGATTTGTAAAACTATTTGGAAATATTTTTGTTTTGTTTTGTTTTCATTTTAATGAATGGTTCCAGCTTCGATATTGTTCTCGAGAATTTTTCGTAGGAACAACTTCATCATCAATTTATGACACGTATTTCGCAAAGAATGTAATTCAAGTGATAAGCGATTTCTTACAATATATTTTTCTATACTGGTCCTGACAGTAACTTATGAGGGTAAAGAAATTCAGTTCTTGTTAGTCCAAATATATTATGTTTTTCTCCATCAAATAAAGCTAATAAAAATTTGCATACTCTTCCACAGAGCCTATTCTCTTCCTCTGGCTTGTCCAAATTTCACTTGAAATAACTCTTTACGACAATACTTCAATGAAAACTGTTATCCAGCTAAGTTTTCTTTAAACAACTTTACAATGTAAGTTCCTAAATAATAAATTAATGGGAATAATAACAGATCAACTGCACCAAGAATGCCACTCTCTGATAGTGTCCCCTTTATCAGAGATACAACGTTTTATACACAAGTTAAACGTTCAAGATGTGAACATTGTCCGGCCATAAAATGCGAAATAATCTTAAGAAACCCATTAACTATTCGGTCCTGATTCAGGTATAATGAAAATATAAGCCTCTTGTGACATCCAATGGGTTTCGTGTCCCAAATGTAGTTTGGGAAATTTAGGGGCCTTTTATAGGCTTCTTAAGGTGAGTTATCGAACAGCAAATTTAATACAGAATATAAACGTTTTAAAATCATTACAGAGCTTCTTCCCGCAAAAGCTTTGGTCTTCGAATTGCTTTTCATAAAAGCAATAGTTCCAAAATTAACAACGAAACTACCGCAACCCTCTCTACCTGGCATAACCATACGAGTTCTTGGGACCTTTCGCTGCTTCTTCGAGTCATTCGCCTTCTTCCCTTCACTTGAAATGGTTATTCTCTTATTTTGCGTTTCTTTTTTTATTTTATTATAACTATTTTGGCTTTTAGGATGAATCTTTTTATTATATGCTTTATGTGTGTTCGTTTTTTGCAGCTGTGATGATGGGACTGACCCTTAATGTCGCTTAATAAAGCTTTGCAAAATCAACATAAGACGTTTCCCTTCCATATCTATATATATATATATATATATATATATATATATATATATATATATATATATATATATATATATATATATATATATATATATATAATATTTTTACATATACAATAGCTTTCATAATTAAACAAAAGAAGGCATTTGAAAACCGAGAGCGAGCGTAAGACAGGGATCCAGTGGCGGTCACCTTTCCAGAGTACTGACCACACCCAAAGCTGCTTAACTTCACTGATCGAAAAACCCGAGTCGCGTCCTCTTAAAACGCCGTTAGCGACGCAAAATGAAGGTTATTCTATCAAATAATATATTTATATCATGGAAATCGTGTGTGGCTGCAAAGAAATTCCGATTAGGGGAACGCCTTATACGATCAGTATTTCATTCATTTAAATGGTAGAGTGATATGACCACTCGGTTATGGCACTCTACAAAGGAATCTTCTTGGAACTCCTACAGTATCAGAGGTTGACGCACCAACGCCAAATCAAATCGCCTTAAATTACAATTATATTACAAACATTTACTATTCCCAAATCATTTCTGCCACCAACAAATGTCTTCTCTTTATAAAATTACGCATGAAATCCACCTTGAATTATATTAATTGCATAGAAAACATTTCTACAACGATCACCATCTCAAGCACCTTGCCATCGTCTTGGCGATGCGATTTTGTTTTTCTTCTCTTCGTCTTGAATGACGACGTCCAATGGAAACAAAGATGGTTCGTGATCGCTGCTGCATTTCGTCTTTTGCTTTTCATTTCAATATAAGTTTATTATTTATTATATCTTTATATATATATATATATATATTAATTATATATATATGCTTTTAACATTGTTTTCTAATGACGTTTCAATATTCTCTCGCGTACTGAAGGTTTGCCGACACAGCCCTATTGTCAGTAGTACTTGTACAAAGTAAGATTGTTTCTTTGTGACTACGAAAATGAATGAATGTTTTCTGTCAGATCAGAAATTACCATGTTGTACTAAATGTCGCCCTTTTGTTTTCGACAAGAGTTCACCATTTTAAAGCCCCTTGCTTCTATTTAATTACATAAAGTTAATGTCATTTGCATGCAAGGAAACAAGGGACAAGAAATTAAATCTTATTACCGCGCAAGATTTTATGTAACTGCTGAAAGATTATTGTAGTATAAAGGAATCTGGTGTCATCATCTATTCAATAAAACAAAAATAAACCTAACAAAAATATATTAAAGCAAATAGTCCTACAAACGAAGTTTATACAAACACATGAGCTGGTCTCATCTTCTCTAGAACCTTGTATGTCAAAGACCATAATATTCTGCAATTAGAAATGAATGTCATTCTAGAAATGGTACAGTATTGCTGAACTTTTATATGTAGGAAAAAATGGCAGGCGAGATGTGTTAAACGGGCCTATTGTTTCTTGCTTCTCAAACTGCTGTATATCATCTTCGCTTACTGGATGGGATCTTTTGTACCGTCTAAATGCAGCCTAATAAGGCTCTGTCAAACCTTGTCATTGTAAGAGTATCAGTTTGTTTATTGGTATTCATATATACGAGATTAAATTAGAAAAAAATGGGCTATTTACTGAGAAAAGTCTTTGTTTTATTTCGACTTTTCGGTGTAACATCATACTGAGGGCGACCACCCTCCTGCCTCTTCACTCTCCCAATTTAGAAATCTACGGCACCTAAAGGGACGTTTTCATGAGACTAAATAAATCGTGCCATTTTTATTGAGGTCACTGTGAGACTGAAATTGGAAATAATATAGCATGTCGTACAAATTGACCAAAATGAAAAGCAAGGAGGACTTACCAGCAGCGATCTTAAGCTGCCATCTTTGTTTCCATTGGACATCGTCATTCAAGACGAAGAGAAGAAAACAAAATCGCATCGCCAAGACGATGGCAAGACTTGAGATGGTGATCGTTGTTGAAATGTTTTTATTTAATATAATTCAAGGTGGATTTCATGCGTGATTTTATAAAGAGAAGACATTTGTTGGTGGCAGAAATGTTTTGGGAATAGTAAATGTTGGCAGGAAGTAATATAAATGTAATTTAATGCGATTTGATTTGGCGTTGGTGCGTCAACCTCTAGATACAGTAGGAGTTCCAAGACATAATCCTTCGTAGAGTGACATAACCGAGTGGTCATATCACTCTACCAGGTTGACCATAAATCAATGAAATACTGATCGTATAAGGCGTTCCCCTATACGATCGGAATTTCTTTGCAGCCGCACTGATAGTTCCATGATATAAATATATTATTTGATAGAATAACCTTCATTTTGCGTCACTATCGGCGTTTTAAGCAGACGCCACTGCTGTTTTGAGATCAATGAAGCTTTGGGTGTGGTCAGTACTCTGGAAAGGTGACCGCCACTCAATCCCTCTTGTATGCTCTCTCTCGGCTTTTAAAAGGCTTCTTTTCTTTCATTATGAGACTATATTGTATATATGGATGTAAATCTACACGAAAAATTCATAAAACGAAGAATTAAAACAAAAAAAACTGACGTCGGTGGTGACGTCGAACCCTTCCCCTGTTCTCGTATTAGAAGCAAGTGGTTAATTAAGGCGTGTTCTTATTGATGTGTAGGATTCCAGTCCACCACAGAATTCAGTTCCTCTCATTTTACTAATTATTTAAGTGTATATTTACATACATAACACATTCTCATAATGAAACTAAGCAACACTTTTCATACGACAGAGTATAACAAGGCTTCGGTGACGGTCACCCATCCAGTTACTGACCACACCCAATGCAGCTTAACTTCGCTGATCGCAAAACAGAAGTCGTACCTTCTTACAACACATCAGTGCCGCGAAAGGAAGGATACTCCATCAAATAATACATTCATATCATGTAACTTTTGTATAAACTATCGAAATAAAACGTTTCTTTCTCTTTTAAAATCGTGTATCATATTAAATAAAACCTCCATTCTTCTAATTATAAGGTTTCACGAGCCTTCTTGGGCTGCATTTTACAAAGATAGACAAATCGGGTATAGGTCGAACAGATACAGTTTGAGAGGCAACAAACATTAAGCTGGTATAAAGACACTATCTCGGATGACGTTTTTCCCACATAGACTATACTGATCTAGAAATATTGTACCATTTCTAGAATTATACTTCATTTCCTTAGTTCTAGAATATTATGGACTGCACAAGCAAGTCTATAGAAGTTGATACTAAAAGTCCATAGTGTGGGCTCGATGAATAGTTATACAAAGCCTTGGTTTGTAAAACTATTTGGTTTTTTTTTTGTTTTATTTTCATTTTAATGAATGGTTCCAGCTTCGATATTGTTTTGAGAATTTTTCAGGAACTCTCATCATGAATTTATGACACGTATTTCGCAAAAATGTAATTCAAGTGATACGCGATTTCTTACAATATATTTTTCTATACTGGTCTGACAGTAATCACACATGAGGGTAAAGAAATTCAGTACTTGTTACTCCAATTATATTATGTTTTCTTCGTCAAATAAAGCTTCTTAAAAATTTGCATACTCTTCCACAGAGCCTATTCTCTCTCCTCTGGCTTGTCCAAATTTCACTAAGAGATAACTCTTTTACGACAATACTTCATGGAAAGCTGTTACCCAGCTAAGTTTTCTTTAAACACCTTTACAATGTAAGTTCCTAAATAATAAATTAATAGGGAATAATAACAGAACAACTGCACCAAGAATGCCACTCTCTGCTAGTGTCCCGTTTATCAGAGATACGACGTTTTATATACAAAAGTTAAACGTTCAGTATGTGAACATTGTCCTGCCATAAAATGCGAATTAATCTCAAGAAACCCATTAACTATTCGGTCCTTATTCAGGTATAATGAAAATATAAGCCTCTAGTGACATCCAATGCGGCCTATTTACTTTCGTGTCCCAAATGTAGTTTGGGAAATTATGTCGGGGCCTCCCGTAGGCTTCTTAAGGTGAGTTATCAAACAGCAAATTTAATACAAATTATAAACGTTTTAAAATCATTACAGAGCTTCTTCCCCGCAACCGCTTGCGGTCTTCGAATCGCTTTTCATAAAAGCAATAGTTCCAAAATTAACAACGAAGCTACCGCAACCCCTCTCTACCTGGCATAACCATACGAGTTCTTGGGACCTTTCGCTGCTGCTTCTTCGAGTCATTCGTCTTCTTCCCTTCACTTGAAATGGTCATTCTCTTACCACTTTGTGTTTCTTTTTTTTATTTTATTATAACAATTTTGGCTTTTAGGATGAATCTTTTTATTATATGCTTTACGTGTGTTCGTCTTTCTGCAGCTGTGATGATGGGCTGGATGTAATGTCGTTAATAAAGCTTTGCAAAATCACCATAAGTTTCCCTTCCATACATTATATATTATATATATATTTATATATATTAATATATTTTTTTTAATTAAACAATAGATATGCATTTGAAAACCGAGAGCGAGCTTTTCATAATTAAACAGAGATTTGAAAACCAGTGGCGTGGCGGTCACCTTTCCAGAGTTGACCACAAAAGCTCTTAACTTCACTGATTAAAACCCGAGTCGTGTCCTCTTAAAACGCCGTTAGCAACGGAAAATGAAAGTTATTCTATCATATAACATATTTATATCATGGAACTCTCGTGTGCGGCTGCAAAGAAATTCCGATCGTATAGGGGAACGCCTTATACGATCAGTATTTCATTGATTTATGGTCTCGTAGGGTAGAGAGATATGACCACTCGGCTATGGCACTCAACAAAGAATATTGTCTTGGAACTCCTACAGTATCTAGAGGTTGACGCACCAACGCCAAATCAAATCGCCTTAAATTACAATTATATTACTTCCTGCCAACATTTACTATTCCCAAATCATTTCTGCCACCAACAAATGTCTTCTCTTTATAAAATCACGCATGAAATTTGAATTATATTAATTGCATAGAAAACATTTCTACAACGATCACCATCTCAAGCACCTTGCCATCGTCTTGGCGATGCGATTTTGTTTTTCTTCTCTTCGTCTTGAATGACGACGTCCAATGGAAACAAAGATGGTTCGTGATCGCTGCTGCATTTCGTCTTTTGCTTTTCATTTCAATATAAGTTTATTATCTCTCTCTCTTTATATATATGCTTTTAACATTGTTTTCTAATGACGTTTCAATATTCTCTCGCGTACTGAAGGTTTGCCGACACAGCCCTATTGCCAGTAGTACTTGTACAAAGTAAGATATTTTCTTTGTGACTACGAAAATGAATGAATGTTTTCTGCCGGATCTGAAATTACCATGTTGTACTAAATGTCGCCCTTTTGTTTCCGACAAGAGTTCACCATTTTAAAGCCCCTTACCTCTATTTACTTACATAACGTTCGTATCATTTGGATGCAAGGAAGCAGGAGATAAGAAATCAAAACTTATTAACGCGCAAGATTTTATGTAACTGCCGAAAGATTATTGTAGTACAAAGGAATCTGGTGTCATCATCTATTCAATAAAACAAAAACAAACCTAACAAAAATATATTAAACAAATAGTCCTACAAACTATATACTGAGAACAGTCTTCGTTTTGTTCGACATTTGGTGTAAAATCATATTGTGGGCGACCACCCTCCTGCCTCTTCACTCTCCCAATTTAGAAATCTACGGCATCTAAAGGGACGTTTTCATTAGACTGAATAAATCGTGCCATTTTTATTGAGGTCACTGTTTGACTGAAATTGGAAATAATATAGTATGTCGTCCAAATTGACCAAAAATGAAAAGCAAGGAGGACTTGCAGAAGCGATCGCAACCATCTTTGTTTCCATTGGACATCGTCATTCAAGACGAAGAGAAGAAAAACAAAATCGCATCGCCAAGACGATGGCAAGTTGCTCGAGATGGTGATCGTTGTTGAAATGTTTTCTATGCAATTAATATAATGCAAGGTGGATTTCATGCGTGATTTTATAAAGAGAAGAGAAGTTCTGGTGGCAAAATTGTTTTGGGAATAGTAAATGTTGGCAGGATGTAATATAATTGTAATTTAAGGCGATTTGATTTGGCGTTGGTGCGTCAACCTCTAGATACAGTAGGAGTTCCAAGACATATAATCCTTCGTAGAGTGACATAACCGAGTGGTCATATCACTCTACCAGGTTGACCATAAATCAATGAAATACTGATCGTATAAGGCGTTCCCCTATACGATCGGAATTTCTTTGCAGCCGCACACGATAGTTCCATGATATAAATATATTATTTGATAGAATAACCTTCATTTTGCGTCACTATCGGCGTTTTAAGCAGACGCCACTGCTGTTTTGCGATCAGCGAAGTTAAGCAGCTTTGGGTGTGGTCAGTACTCTGGAAAGGTGACCGCGACTGATTCCCTCTTGTATGCTCTCTCTCGGCTTTTAAAAGGTTTCTTTTCTTTCATTATGAGACTATATTGTATATATGGATGTAAATCTACACGAAAAATTTTATAAAACGAAGAATTACAAAAAAAAAAACTGACGTCGGTGGTGACGTCGAACCCTTCCCCTGTTCTCGTATTAGAAGCAAGTGGTTAATTAAGGCGAGTTCTTGTTAATGTGCAGGATTCCAGTCCACCACAGAATTCAGTTCCTCTCATTTTACTAATTATTTACGTGTATATTTACATACATAACACATTCTCATAATGAAACTAATTAACACTTTTCATACGAGAGCATAAAACAAGGCTTCGGTGACGGTCACCCATCCAGTTACTGACCACACCCAAAGCAGCTTAACTTCGCTGATCGCAAAACATATGCGTCTACCTAGACATTACGATGACAGCGGCAGCTTGGCTGCATGTCTATGCCTTTTTTCAGTTTGCTTAGTTAATTTTCTCGTAGAGTTGTCTAAAAGTGGTCATCTGGAAGTATAAATTTATAATAGCGATTTATTTTTTTTAACGAGAATCGTCAACAGATTTTCCATCTTTTCTTAATCTTTGTTCACATATGCTGGGCAGGACAGCGAAATTAAGGGCGTCTTTGATACGTGGGTTTTCACATTATTACAAAAGATGGTTTATTAAGTACTTTATTTACCACTTTAACTTGACTTATTAGGCCTCTTGTGCTTATGGGGGTTCCTGTAGCGCTACCCTGTACACGACTTACGCCGTTGAGGGAAAAGTTGGGTTCGCGCGGAAAAGTTTCTTTGTAAAAATCGATACGTCCAAGCTATAACCGATATACGCTTCTGGTTTGTTTTATGATGTCGGCAAATGATTGAATTTTTTCCTAAAGCATTCGGGAAATCTTTGCAAGGCTTAGAAATAATAGAAAAAAAGTGACGAACGTGAAATTATTAAGGAAAATCGTAAACTTTTTTTTTTAAATAATCACGAAAAATATAATAATTAGGTTTGTGGAGTTTATTTGACACGTAAATTGTGTGGGAATGTTTGAACTTTCACATGGAATCAATCGTTTTGCTATAAATGTGTTTGCTAATTAGCCCTTACCGATTAAAAAATGCACATTTTTTACGGAGTGCAATTTTCAGATTTTCCAACCTACTTATGTTGACGTTTCGTATCGTACGTAAGTAAGGAGTAACGATAGAAAAAAAATAAAGGTGGCATTAGAAAGCTGAATAAATTTCCTATAAAACGCACAAAATAAAGATATATGTATTGTTGGAATAAAACTGAACAACGGTCGTTAGATTACGGACAATCTTTTTCTCTCTCTTTCTACGAAAATATGCGGCAACGATTATATAGAAACGTTGATATTTTTACATTTTGCTGTTCAGCACGATAAAGTGCAAAGAATGGCCGTTCGGATGATATATAATACATGCACATTGAAGTTATTTACAAGCGCACAAAAAATTATCTACGCATGCACAAAATCCTGCCGAACTACGGCGTTCAACGCGTTCAACGCTGACATTTTTCGTAATTTCTCGGTAATAAATAATGCTAGAAAAAAAGTGAAAACTGCGATGGAAAGCTGAATAAATTTCCTACATTATATAATGCCTAAAATTAATGTGTTGCCCGTAAATAGTTGAGCAATTGAAGCTCAAAGATAAGTTTTGTTTCACGTACAGTCAATTGTTCGCTAAAGATTTTTATATAGAAACGTTGATATTTTTACATTTTGCCGTTCAGCGTTCAGCTCGATAAAGTACAAAGAATGGCCGTTCGAATGATATATAATACATGCACACTGAAGTTATTTACAGATACACAAACAGGCGTACAAAAATTATTCACGCACTCGTAAACCCTAGGCGGAACTACGCGGCTCGACTGGGTTCTCAAGTGGTCATATTTACGCTTACATTTTTCGTAATTACTCGGTAATGCATAACGCAAAGAAAATATTGAAAATTGCAATGGAAAGCTGAATAAATTTGCTATAAATAGCCCACGTAAAAGCAATATGTGTTCCCAGAAAAAAATTGAGCAACTGAAGCTGAAAGACGGAAATGTTGTTGAAAGACAGAAATATATATATAAAAAAAGTAAATTCTTACGAAAAAGAAACGTTGCTATTTTTACATTCAGAGGTTTAACATGTGAAAATGCCGGTTTCCTGTTTACGTTTTCTTGTATGTACAAGATCTGCCCGCGCAATGGCGCAGTCCTCGTCTTCCTCGGATGACTCGTTTTTTTTTTTGGTGAATTTCCCCCGAAAATAACTTACGAATGGCGCGGAATTCGCGTCATCGGAGCACTTACGGCGAAAAATTTATAGAAGCGGTTTCCCGTCATCGGATCACCAGAGGGTGTGTGTGTGTGTGTGTGTGTGTGTGTGTACACATACATATATATATACGCTTGGTGTTTCTTTAGAAAGTCGAAGGCAAAAAACATGGAATAAAGGTAATTTTAGTTCAGACGCAGGGGAAAGCAACCTTGCACTCGGGGAAGCCTTGAGATAGATAGATAGATAGATAGATAGATAGATAGATAGATAGATAGATAGATAGATAGATAGATATAAGTGTACGTATGTATGTATGTCAAAACCGCCAAAGTCCTTTGCGGTTTCTAAATTACAGGGAGATCTATCTCAACCGAATTCAGTACTAACAAGAATAACACATTATATTTATTATTGAATAGTACCACAATTAAGTACTTCCACTTACTGAACAGTCCCTATAGACATGGGCTCAGATCGTAAGTCTGTGAGATACGACGAGAGGAACGCGCCTCTCTCTCTCTCTCTCTCTCTCTCTCTCTCTCTCTCTCTCTCTCTCTCTCTCTCTCTCTCTCTCTCTCTCATTTTATATATATATATATATATATATATATATATATATATATATATATATATATATATATATATATATATATATATACTGTATATATACATCTTATTACAGTAGTAATCATGGGTTGATTTTCAGACCTTAGAGGACTCGATACTCAAGTTTACCTGATCAAATTATATTCACCATTCGCAAAATTATGATCACGGGAAAATGAAATAAGATGGAAGGACATTGAAAAACACGTGCTGAATTTAACCTTAAAATTAATTTAATAGCTAAAGGTTAAACATATCAAACAGGCAAATATATAAGAAATAAATGAAACGGGGTTACAACTGAAAGGCACTCAAACTAACCAAAATTACAAAGTTCAAAGAATAAGAGTAATAGCCCTTTCTAAAGCATACACACACACACACACACACACACACACAACACGACACCAAATAACTGACCAACTGCACAAAAAAATAGGCCAAAAGCTGCTCCTTCCCTTCTGCATTCGAGTTTTATTGTGGAAACGAGACGACACAATCACTGTGAACACAGACCTGACTTACAAACTTCAAATCAACATAAAAAACTTGAAGCTAATTCTTAAGTTTGTTATCAAAAATAAACTAAAAGCACAGACCTGACTTACAAATTTCAAATCAACATAAAAAACTTCAAGCTAATTCTTAAGTTCGTTATCAAAAATAAACTAAAAGCACAATATTCTGGAACCTCTACATATCTGTTAAACGTAGTGAATCAAATGGTGGCGTGTGACAACACAATTTTAGATGATGTCATTGCCTAAACAGGACACGTAATTACGAACACACACACATTCTTAAACACAATACTGGAAATGGCAAAGTGACAAGCGTTGGGCACCACACAACACTTATGTAGTCTTAAGCGTCATTTTCTTTTGGAAGGTTATCAAAGGGAATCTACCTCAAAAAGGCAATTTTTACAACAGCCTATCAAGTACACCTTGAAAAACAACCTTTTTCAGATTAGCTACTGACAGGATGAGTTTGTCAAGTAATTATATTTGGTTACAGTAGGCTAACTTAGATCGCCAAAGCAACAATGCCATAGGTTTCCTTAATTAAGGGCACATTAGCTCTTGAAGTAATTTAATGAATGAAGCTGATACTGTGTCCCTGTAAATAGTAGGGACTATATCAGTCTGATTCCTGTTCATGACCTAGTAATGACCAGTATATTGCTTTTATACAATGCACAGTAATGTGCATTACTGCGAAATAGCATATGTCCAAAGAGCCGTAGCGTAAGCCTACTACCTCTCTCTCTATTTTCCCCTACAAACAGGTCAGATACCATCATTTTTACCATCTTGTGTATTGTTTGATTCATGAGTGATCGCAACTCTTTATAAATGGCATTAAACATACATTTTCAAGTATATAATTTAGAAACTCGCGATGAAAATATTACTTATGCAGTAAATATCGACTTTGCGAGCAGGAATTAACAGGCACTGACCACTATTGCCAAGAGGGAGAAGCCAATAATGCATAATATATTTCACGGTGTATCTCATTTGAAGAATATTATGTTGTTAAATTAGTGTTGCATTATGTTTAGATGTATCTGACTAAAACGTATAAGTCATACAGGACATAAGCTGTGAAACTGGGAAGTTTTTCTTAGGCATCGTGACTGGCAGTAATGGATATGTGACCAAGGAGCTAAAGGGCGTGGCTTGTGACGTCATGGATCAGCTCCGCTCGCTTTGATTGGTCCTAATTTTCCCCTATCCTTATACTCTTCCAGACTTGGGAAATATGCGTACCGGCGTGGGTGGGGTGAGAGGGCAAGGGTGGGGAGGTAGAGGTACGGAATGGCAAGGGTTGGAGGTGATGGGCGTATGGCTCCAGCAGAGACCGGCTTGAAGCAGAGCCGTGAAAAATAGCGAAACATCGTTTTCACATAACATTTGTGTACCGCAAACTTTGCACATTTGATGCAGTCCATTTACTTAAGCCTCGTCCTTACAACAATCCACGCTTTATCCACCTCGGCTCTTGATTGGCGGCGTGTTTGTCTGCTCCGTGCTTCACCTGGGCTTAGCCTTCGCGTTTCGGCTCTCTCTCTTTCTCTCTCTCTCTCTCTCTCTCTCTCTCTCTCTCTGTATCAACCACAATCCCTCTTTTCAACTTTTCTACATAAGTATTATTTCAATATCCATCTCGATTTCCCTGTCATCAGTTATAAACATGGCAGTTCCTAATCGCCTTCTGTTTTCCCCTCTTTCGCAAGATGTCCAATTCTTCAGCAGAAATAAAAATGCAGCATGCCTGCTTGCTTGTTCATTACTGTATCCAATGTTTCACTGAAATGATCTAAACATTTCAAAGGGTATCGCTGGCCATCACATTCGTACCTACAGTTAATAAATACATAAACGTTCAAAACTAAGAACGTTTATTTTCGTATCCTGGCTCTTACGTAAAAAAAAAAGAGAGAGAAAACTGTACCACTAAGCAGATGCACAAATTGACTACCAAATAGACCACACTAGCACACAAATACACTAAAATTGCTTACGTGTGTGTGTGTGGGCACGTATAATTCTAAACAATGTGGAAGTGGGGACTAAGATAATAAGACAAGCATAATAAATACTTCCGTAAGAGATCATTTAATAAACGAATATTTAGGCTACTGCATAACATATAAATTATCCATTTATATGAAGATATTATGATAACCATCATCCCGAGCAACTAGATGGAAAAATCAGTATTTGAATAATAAAGATTAAGATAAAATAGCTATTTGTGATTAATATTCATGAAGTACTGATAGATTTTATTATCGTTATAGATAAATACATATGAGTGGAATGATTAAGTCTCAACAAAATAGATGAATACCAATATGTGAAGAGCAGTATTAAGAGGAGAAAAGTACATTAAATAACACTAAAATTAAATAAATGCGTGCCGATAGAAACTAAAGGTTAAATTCCCGTAGGTTCGAAATGGAGCTATGTCGACAAATTGGTCCACACAGCACGTTTTAAGGGTCAGTTCAATACCTCGTACTGTAAAAATGTTTACGTCCTTGTTATTATTATTATTATTATTATTATTATTATTATTATTATTATTATTATTATTATTATTATTACACGTGAAGTACTACTTCGGAATTCATCTACGGGAAACCGGCAGAAAACTCTACGGGTTTATACATCCGTATTTCACTACCTTCTCTTGTATAGAGGTTAAAGACTTTTAAATACGCTGCTAATGTATTTCACAGAACAGAACAGAACACAGACCAACTGCTGCGACCTATGAGGTCATTCAGCGCTGAAACTGACAGTAAAAAAGTTTGAAAGGTGTCAAAGGAGGAAAACCTCGCAGTTGAACTGTGAAACAATTGTTAGGAGAGGGTGGAAAAGTACGATAGAAGAAAATATGAACTGAGGTACAGGAAAAGAAATGAAAGGGGTTGCAGCTAAGGGACGAAGGGACGCTACAAAACCCTTAAGTAATGCCTGCAGTGCACCGCGTGAGGTGCACTGACGGCACTAGCCCCCAACGGGGTAATATGTTTCACTTTACCCAAGTTTGCACAGTAGCAAATTATTGTCCAAAATCAAAGCAGAAAAGAAATAAGGAAAATTGAGAAGACTCAATATATAATGCTAACCCGAATGATGCAGCCACCCTATTTGACAGGAAATGTTTAAGAGAGGGGTCTACTTTCTGCTCTTAATAATAATAATAATAATAATAATAATAATAATAATAATAATAATAATAATAATAATAATAATAATAATAATAATAATTCAGTCTGGGCACAACATATTGTCGTGGACTCGTAGTTTGATACCCAGATGTTTTCTTTAAGATAGGATAATGGCAGCTGTACTTTCTGTTGGGTTTTGTGCAAGTGAACTTTAGCTTTTCCAATTTTTCCATTAAAAGCGCTTCGGCTGATTAATCTCCTTTATTTAAAGCTGCCAGCTGATTACAGTTAACACTATTAAGAACATGTCTGTACTACGAATACTTGATTGACAGTACAATTATTTCTCATATCTCTGTTATTATTATTACTGATGCCACTAATAAAACAACGACAATAAACAACAACAACAACAATAATAATAATAATAATAATAATAATAATAATAATAATAATAATAATAATAATAATAATAATCTCATGCAGAAGAGCGTGCTATTAGAAACAGCGCACGCAGTGAGAAAAGTGATGGACTCCTAAGGAGGCAGGATGCAACCCAGAACCCCACACTATAAATACCACCCAGTCCAGTAGGATGAATGAGATAGAAAAAAAAATAATAATATAAATGTCTTCTTCCAGGAACATATTCGAGCACTGCCGCAGATGATAATTTCTCCATAAGCGGTGAATGAAATTAATTTCTCTTTGCTCCAGTATTAATTTCCTTTGAAGATAAGGGCTGTCCAAAACAGATAACCACGCAGGAAAGATCCCTCATTGATAGAAGACCAAGAATGGATAATTAAATGCGCCATTTGTCAGTAAGATTCGTACTTAAGTTCCTGTTCTATGGTCATATCGTGTACCTTCACTTCTTTATTTTTATTCTAGGGAGGCCGAAGGGAAGGGCACCTGAAGGAACGGAGAAACGGGAAAGGGAATGAAAAATAGAGAGACCTAACCCACAAAAAAAAGTAAAAAATGCACTTAAGTTTCTCCTGCGCAATCGAGTTTTCTGTACAGCGTACAATGCTGTATGAAACTCTCAGTCACGGCCCGTGAAACTCTCAGCCACGGCCCATGAAACTCGCAGCTGCGGCCCATGAAACTTTCAGCCACAGCCCGGTGGTGGCCTGTATTTTTGGCACCTATAGCGGTGTCAGACCCACGAACGTGTCTAACTTTAACCTTAAATAAAATAAAAGCCACTGATGCTAGAGGGCTACAGATTGGTATGTTTGATAATTGGAGGGTGGATGATTAACATCCCAATTTGCAGCCCTCTAGCCTCAGAGGTTTTTAAGATCTGAGGGCGGACAGAAAAACTGAGACGGACAGACAAAGCTATCTCAATAGTTTTCTCTTACAGAAAACTAAAAAAAACGATCGACCGCCGATGACAAAAATTTTGGTAATACACTAGTAGCGGAAACAGCTTTAAGTATTATTATTATTATTATTATTATTATTATTATTATTATTATTATTATTATTGTAGTCCTCCTGGGCCTCTGTAGACTCATAGGGCAGGCGCTGATCTATAATAATAATAATAATAATAATAATAATAATAATAATAATAATAATAATAATAATAATAATAATATTAATATTATTATTATTATTATTATTATTATTATTATTATTATTATTATATCCTTTTCCTTCCCCTTCGTGTCTTATTTTTCTCCAGACCTTGGCGAGAAAAGGGCATTAAATTCCCCGTCTCACTAACCCCTTCATCTAAAGAAATATATATCTTGATGGAAAAAAAATACTTTCCCATTAGCACTCGAAAGATGATTAAGCCCTCATTTTTTTCAGTTAAAATAATTCATCAATGATTTAATTTTCTTTTCTTTTTATTACTCTCATTCCACATCACAAGCCTACAGCAATCGCATTCCATTTCCAGCCCCCATCCCCGCCCCCACCGAAAGAAATAATATGCAAAGTCTATGCAATATTTGCGGCAACAATTGATTAAAGACCTGGCTACTCAATCTTCCATGACATCCCTCCCCGGTGCAGTATCATCCCTTATTCACTAACTCCTTATTTATCAGCCCTTATGGAATCGACTCCTTATTTATCAACCCTTATTGAACCAACTCCTTATTTATCAGCCTTCTCTTTCTTGCTTCTTCATTATCTCTTCTACATTCCCCTTACCCCCTTTTTCCTTTTTTTCTTTCAAGTTTTCCTTCCCGTTCCTCTTCCGGCGTTCCCCTCCTTTTATCTGTTTCGCCCAACCGTCCCTTCCCGCGGCCCATCAACGCAGCCACCCAGGCAGTGTTTACTCTATGAGATTACACTCTACACCGCCTCTCAAAGCCGCTAAGAGCGTTTAGCGGGCAGAACAGCCTGGGAAATTCGACTTAATTGCGTTCGGATGATTAATGGTCAAACTTGATGATTGATTTCTGGAACAGACATAAGTGTGTTTGTGTGTGTGTGTGTGTGGCTCTACCAAAGAGAGAGAGAGAGAGAGAGAGAGAGAGAGAGAGAGAGAGAGAGAGAGAGAGGAGAGAAGGGAAGGGGAGAAAGTTTAACGGGTGATTTCAAGAAACATTTCCTCCCGAACATTATTTCCTCTTTTGCGTCGACAAGATTTGGATAAGAGATCCCACCGAGTTTGAGATTGTACAGGATCTTCAGTTTTGTGTTTGTTGATTTTGTATTTGTTTATTTGCTTTTTTTATATCTGCTTTGCGTTATTTATAGATATATTTGTTTTGTTTTTGTTCTTCACTTGTATTTTTTCATATGGTCATAGTATTTGTGGGAAATCTCGCTTGGCGAGATAATCGACATTTTGGCTTTTTCTGAATGGAAATGTGGATGCAATTAATAATAATAATAATAATAATAATAATAATAATAATAATAATAATAATAATAATAATAATAATAATAATAATAATACGAGCACGCATACTACGAACGTTTTCCTAAGTCTTCAGCATTTATATTGTAATTTTCTTTCTTTCCTAAACACTTTAACAATAACGGTTTGCTAAATCTAAGTCTAGCGACTTTGTGCATCGATACAACATTGCCTTTTCTATGCCTCTCTCTTTCTCTCTCTAATTCAGTTTGGTATATCCTTCTGTATTTTAAATGGCAATTCCTTTCTAATTTAGTTTAGAAACAATACTTATTCTTTAACTCAGAATCTGAATAGCCACCAAAGTTTACTGAGGCGAGTCTCCTATCTCCTTTTTACTGACCTCCTTTTCCCCTTAATCTCAAAGCCTGGGTTACATGGGGGCATTAAACTACCCTTCCCGTCGGCCTTCGTAAAAAAAGGGGGCATGTCAAATTCATCTATGATATACCACTTGCTTACCTTAATTTATTTCTGCCCGTAATCTCCATTCTATGTGTGAGTAGGAATGAAGGCCAGGATTCAATCTGCATGCGAGCGTCTGAACGCTGTTTTAAGCTTCCCAACGACTAAGGTCAAGATTTGATACTTTGTAAGAGAAGGAATGGTCGTTTACGGCTCATGTGGCGCTACAAAAACTAAGGTTAGATATGAGAACATAGAGTAAAGATTATGAACCATATGGCATCGAACAGCTAAGGTCCCTGGCATCATTAAAATACAAATGGTAAAAAAGATGAAAGACTTATTTCAGGTGACTTCAGGTAACCTTACTACACGCTTCACGGGAAACCTGATCTTCATTGCCCTTGTAGACAGTTATTCTCTTCAGCCTAGACCGAATAAAGTGAGACAATGACAGAAAACCAATATATTCTTACCTAATCTGCCCTACGGCACAGTGTCCTACTGAATTAATATGTGAATAGGTTAACAATAATATCAACTGATAATATTAGCAACCGGGCTCGCACGTAGCCAGCGGTTCCATGGCCATGTATCTTTTAATTTTAGTCATCGACAAATAAAACGTTATGCGTAAAACCTAACTCTTAGCTTGAATTTGAGGAAAAACGTTTCATCCCTACCATTATTTCTTGGCATAGATCGCTTACCATTCACTTCAAGAGAGCGAAATTCTCCACATAACAAAATTCCCTCATACATAAATTTGGTGACAGAGATTAGTTTAAGCAGTCATATATGAAAGCAATCTAAACAGCGCTAAGTGCGTCTTGTATGAGTGACTTGCTCATTTATCGAAATGGTTATCCCATCTGTTCTAACCTAAGAGATACCATTTAGATCCCGCTCGACAAAACAGGTCTCCAGCAGACCATATCTCCCCCATACCAGAAAACTCCACAAAATAGAAAAATTATGATCGAGCAGTTTCCCTTGTAATCGTTTAGATCAGACGAGACTCTGGTGGGCAGTCTGCAAAACGCGGGGAAATCGTTTCGAATAAAATGGCATAAAATCCTTAATATCCGAAACCGGGAAAAAAATCCGATTACATGCACATTTTTCATTCGTTATTTCCTTCGCGCGCCTTTTTGACCAGACTTTTGAAACTGTTATTTGGTAGTGTTCACACAAAAAATAAACTTTCCTTACGGGGCCTTTTTTTTTATTCTGTTGTTTCCATAACATTTCCATTTTCTGGAAATATTTCATAACACTTTCATTTTTTAAAACGTCTACCTTAACTAGATTCTCGGGGCATCTCTCTGACCCATTTCAATGTACACCTGACTCCTGCAGTCTGTTGCATTGACCTTTGGTCTGGCGTCTATAATGGTCACGTGTGTGCGTGCCAATGCATAAGTTAGCTACTACTATATTAGTTACTCTATGTGATTCAATTAATTTTTCTATACGTTTCTGTACTAATCATTAGCAGTTACCACATTAAAATAATTCCATTAGGCTGTACATTTAGATAGATAATGTAAAACTCTCCATGGTAATTCACCGATTTCTACACTTATTCGTTAACTATTAGCAATTACTCTATGAATGTAATGATGTAAACTCTTCAAGTGATTTGATGTAAGCATACACTTCCGCGTTAACTATCAGTAATGTCTTTGAAAGAAACGCTTCTTTTAGACGACTAGGAGAATGTATAAATTGTGATAAAATCTCAGCAGACACACAAACAGGCGTATGGGATTTCGCTTTTTCCAATTCCACAGCATCACTGGGATATGGGTAATGAAAATAATGTAGTGATTTAAATAGTGAAAATGCTGTGGTAACGTGAAATTGCGAAAATGATGCACCGGAAAGTATGGTGAAAGTAATATAGGAATGTGAACAGTGAAAATAATAGTGTGGCATAAATGGTGAAACTAATTCGGAGATGTGAATGGTAAAAAATGAACAATTAAAGGAGAGTGATATAGATGATGAAAGTTGTGCAATTATATAAAAGCAAATGCTGAGAAAGTATTGTGATTAATAGGGCGTTAAAAACTTGATAAGAACATACTGAAATAACGAACACCCAATAAGTAATATCGTCCTGCACATGCGCAAATTGAAGAACTTTACGAGTTTATTGTTAGTATGTAAAAACAAAAGAGAAAATGGGCTACAGATTTTCTTTAAAGAAAATAAAAGTAAAAATTAAAGGTTTCAATTACATATTTTTACCATAAAATATCTACAGTAAAATTATAAAAAAATACACGAAAAAGTTGTAAAAATATATATTTAAAGCTATCATAAAATAAGGAATATCTTTCATTTCTCTAGAGGAAAAATTATCTATGACTTCAAATCCTTATTTCCACTTGAAAGACGACGATAAAAATAAACAAAACTACCACATAATTGAGTGGATGGTTTCTCCTGAGAGAGAGAGAGAGAGAGAGAGAGAGAGAGAGAGAGAGAGAGAGAGAGAGAGAGAGAGAGAGAGAGAGAGAATTTCCAAGTAAAATTGCCGGGAAAGAAGTGGAGGAGCGAGATTAAGACACTTCCACCATCCATTGCTCGTGTGTTGCATGTTGATAATAGGTGCCGGATGATCGAAGGTCAATTTTTACCTTTCGTGTAATTACCTCGTTTATCATCATTTGCTGCACACCGATGCACTCTATATTTTATGCTTGGGAAAACGCATTTTCAAGTTGGCGATTCTTTCACGTGTCTATGAATGTATGTATATATATATATATATATATATATATATATATATATATATATATATATATATATATATATATATATATATATATATATATATATATATATATGTATGTATCTGTTTATGTCCACAAACGTTAGCGTGAATTTGCATCTATTTCTGTCCACAAACGTTAGAATGTATGCGCAGCTGTCTCTGTCCACAAACGTTAGGATGTATGAACAGCTGTTTCTGTTCACAAACGTTACCGTGAATATGCATCCATTTCTGCCCATAAACGTTAGAATGTGTGTGCAGCTGTTTCTGTCGACAAACGTTAGGATGTATGAACTGCTGTTTCTGTTCACAAACGTTACCGTGAAAATGCATCCATTTCTGCCCATAAACGTTGGAATGTATGTGCAGCTGTTTCTGTTCATAAACGTTACAGTGAATATGCATCTATTCCGTCCACAATCGTGAGCATGTATTCGCATCTGTTTCTGTCCACACACGTTAGCATGTATGTGCATTTATTTCCATCCACAAACGTTAGCATGTATGTGCAGCTATTTCTGTCCACAAACGTTAGCATGTATGTGCTGTTTCTGCCCATAAACGTTAGCATGTATGTGCAGATGTTTCTGTCCACAAGCGTTAAGCTTAGGCTGGAAGTCGTGCGTTGCAGCAGGAATGAAATAAGCATATTATGCCGTGCTACGGATTATATATTTTACCTCCAAAATGTGTCAGTTTCCCAGTTCTCCTTCACGTTGTTTGTGAACATAGGCGACTCAATACCAAGTGGATACTTCACAATCCGAGTCAACTGTCGATAAAATGTAACTAGAGGTTACAGCACGCTCGAGAATCAGGTATGTATATCCATACATATTTACTTAATATATATACATATGTATGTATATTATATACACACACACTTCTGACCGGCATCGGGACCGAACCCCTGTCTTTCAAATGAGAGGCCGGGGTTCGGTCCCGATGTGAGTCAGAAATTTATCTCTGTGAAACATGTTCTCATGAGTTCAATATTTATGAATATAAATATATTTTACAGTATATAATTTTATATATATATATATATATATATATATATATATATATATATATATATATATATATAACATTCGTATGTAGGTAAGATGAAAGGCTAGAGAAAGTCTGGATACTTATACACAGAACAGATTTCATATTTATATCCCAGTTGCATATCAATTGCAATGAGTATTTCGAAAATAGTCGGCTATGTGATGCAAAATAGAAAAAAAGAAAAATGAGCGGTTGCACTTCAAACTCATTATAATCTATTTGACACCAAGTATCAAACTTCATAATATCAGTTCTGTCAAGTTTATTTGACATCTTTACGGAACTTACTTGCATTTAAATCTCGAATGTTCACCATCAGCAATTTGTTTCAAGATTTTCCTTAACAAAAAATAAATTGCGTTACCTCAATTACACTATCTGGAGGGTTCTGGTTTCTCTTGAAGTTCTTCATTGGAGGGGTTGGTAGAGCTCTCGGCTAGCACGCTGTTGTCCCAGCGTTCGACTCTCCGACCGGCCAATGAAGAATTAGAGGAATTTATTTCTGATGACAGAAATTCATTTCTCGTCATAATGTGGTTCGGATTCCACAATAAGCTGAGGTCCCGTTGCTAGGTAATCAGTTGGTTCTTAGCCACGTCAAATAAATCTAATCCTTCGGGCCAGCCCTAGGAGAGCTGTTAACCAGCTCAGTGGTCTGGTTAAACTAAGATATACTTTAACTTTTTCTGGTTTCCCTTTCCTTGGGAGGTTTGTGCTTAGGGGTTGGGGGTGTGAGGGGGATTACAATAAAGGCAAGCTGAGCTTGCAACAAACCCTAGAAGTCTCGTGCAAGCGGCAGCCGGTGGAAGTGATGCTGGAGTGAAAGTGGATTGTGATAGGGAGAGCGAGCATACTGCTAATGGTCCAAACTTGTGTAGTTTATTGCTATGTATTTCATGTTTTTTTACCTGGCAGTTTTGGAGCAAAAACCATCTCATTTTTATTTTCTTCCTTGTTGTCTTTATTTGCTGATGTAAGTTAACTATATTGTTTTTCATTTGTTTTCTTCTGCTTTCTGTGTTCTTTTTTTTCGTTATGGGCGTTCTACTCTGGAAGAATTCTTTGTAAGTTAAAGAACTAACATTACAAAATCCAAAATGGCAACACGGAATCTACTTATCGGTTATTTAATGTTAATTTTAATAATATCATTATTATCATTATTTAATAAATTTACATTTCGTCAGTCCCGTTATAATATCGCCTCGTTCATTACTTCTCTAATGCGAGCAGAACATAGCGAGAAAAAACTTCCCCCTAATTTTAAAGGGCCCTTAAGTATAAACTTCCTCTACTAGTGCGCCTAACCCGTTCTGAACAGTCTTCTCACTGAGGTGCAAAAATGTGCCGACAGTCTACATAAATCAATCAATCATTCGGGGGCAGAAATCATTATTACAAAACGACGCATTTCCCTGACGTCATAAAAATGAAATCTAGATTTAAATTTGAAAAGTTAAAAATGAAAAGCGAATACTCTAACAAAAAGAAAGTAAGAGAACGCGTAAAACGTAAAAAAAAAAAAAAAATAAAACACTGAATTAAAATAACGAAAAATAGAATAAAGCAATATAACAAAGACAACGCAGTAATAAACATACTCAACAAAGAACTTGCATTTCCGGGTACATATACAAATTGCTCGGATGATATCCCGAAAGAAATATACAGAAAATACGCCCCCATCGTCACGTGTACAAAAATGTTCAAGTATGATTATTCCATATACAAACTGCAACTATATATATATTCCCCCTTTCCAAGAAAATATTTGCCAACATTTTGAAAAATAAATTGGTAGAATCTGCAACATACAATATTTCACTTCAAGACATGTTCAGTTTCTTTCTAGGTTAAGCGTAGCTCTGAAAGACAGTATTGCGAAATATTTAGACTATACAAAAACTTTGTTGATTTGGAAAATATTAATTTGCAGGAACCAGCTAAGTCTACGTCCTTTACTATATAGTCACGTGACCAGTAATTGATTTTAACTGTGTACCATACGATTTTACCTATAACTGACAATTATGTACCAGTCAACTGCAAATAGTATGACTTAATACTTTACCAATTCCTGCATTATACCTACGCTTTAATTTACTTTTGCTCAATATTCGTTATTGTAAGAAAATTTTGGTAAGTTTCTGCCTTGATTTTTTTAAAGATTTTGACTTATCCTTCGTGCATCATATTACTCGAAACGTGACTTACCAAGGATAAAGAAATTCTTTAAACAATGCCTGGCTTTTATAATTATTTGAACAATCCCTGGATTTTATAATTATTTGAACAATCCCTGGATTTTATAATTATTCAAACAGTGCCTGGATTTTATAATTATGATTCATTTCGTGATCATCTCGAGTGGAGGTAATAGGAAACTTGTTAAAGTGGCATTCGGGCTAGACTAACTGTTTGAAGTATCGACTACAGAGGTTATTTGCAACTGTAAGAACCTATTCTGCTCGGTTGCTATTCTCGTGTTAATGATAATGCCTCTGTTCATTCTCTTGCATCCTCTTTAAGTAACGTTCTTAGACACCATAGACCGATGATAATTAGTGGAGACTAACATGAATCTTTTTAATATTAGTACAAATGTTATACTGATAACTTTGCAAACAGTATGTTCCAGCTTAGCCTCTTTCCTCTCCTAACAGTTCAAACCAAAGTTAACCCTCACAACAAGCCCCAGTGTTCAGCTTTTCGGATCAGATTTGGATCTTGCAGAGTACGAGGCCACCTTTCTAGTGGCGTCTCCACTGACCCCACTCCCCAGCTGTGGGTCTACTGGAGAATGTATAGCGAAAAGCGACCTTTGAAAGGGAGGGAGGAGGTTACTTTCAGAATGCTACCTTCAAATTTTGTTTTCCATACTGCTACTGCCATGTCATTAGAAATCAAATCTTTGATTTCAAGTCTCAAAAATAATGAGCTTTAAGAAAATGCATTTCTTTGATGAAATGTACCACAAGATAGAAAGAATTTGCCCTTGAATGACTCGTGAGCTCAAATAATGTCTTAAGAAGAAAGCTAAGGCTATATAAACTATATGTTAAAGGTAAGATTAGTCAGTTAAAGTTAATTATGTTATAGTAATAGATCAACTAACGTTTTGTGCAGATTTAAACATTTGTATTACAAGAAAAAGTTTCATGAAGCTGGCAAAAACTCAAGTATGATACAGTCCTCTCAAAACTCCATTATAGATAACAGAACTGTTGCATTAAGTTGGCTGGCATGCTATTAACTAGGCGTGATTTCTACTCGGATTCTGAAAGAGAACGGGATACCGTTTTCTCAGCACTGTGCTGCATCACACAACCTTTGAAAAGTTGAAACAGAATTTCCAAATGCATTAAAACAGCAAACGTTAATTACCGGCCCATTTCCGTCTTAACAACAGCTTAAAAATGTTTGAAAAAAACTTACACTTACCACACATTCCTTACTTAGTCCAAGTCAATATGACTTTCGCCGTGGCAAATGTACGACCCACGCTGCAATAAAACTATGGCGAATGTACGACTCACGCTGCGATAAGAATATGACAAACGTACGACTCACGCTGCAATAAAACTATGGCAAATGTACGACTCATTCTGCAACAAAACTATGGGAAGTGTACGACTCAAGTTGTGGCAAATGTACGACTCACGCTGTGGCAAATGTATGACTCACGCTGCAATAAACCTTTGGCAAATGTACGACTCACGCTGCAATAAAACTATGGCAAATGAACGGCTCACGCAGCGAGAAAACTAAGGCAAATGTACGACTCACGCAGCAATAAAACTATGGCAAATGTACGACTCATGATGAAATAAAACTATGGCAAATGTACGACTCACACTGCAATAAAACTATGGCAAATGTACGACTCACGCTGCAATAAAACTATGGCAAATGTACGACTCACGCTGCAATAAATCTATGGCAAATGTACGACTCACGCTGATGCAAAACTATGGCAAATTTACTACTCACGCTGCAATATAACTATGGCAAATGTACTACTCACGCTGCAATAAAACTATGGTAAATGTATGACTCACGCTGCAGCAAAACTATGGCAAATTTACTACCCACGCTGCAATAAAACTATGGCAAATGTACGACTCACGCTGCAATATAACTATGGCAAATGTACGACTCACGCTGCAATAAAACTATGGCAAATGTAGAACTCGCACTGCAATAAAACTATGGCAAATGTACGATTCACGCTGCAATAAAACTATGGCAAATGCACAACTCACACTGCAATAATACTATGGCAAATGTACGACTCACGCTGCAATAAAACTATGGCAAATGTACGACTCACACTGCAATAAAACTATGGCAAATGTACGTCTCACGCTGCAATAAATCTATGGCAAATGTAAGACTTACGCTGCAGCAAAACTATGGCAAATTTACTACACACGCTGCAATATAACTCTGGCAAATATACTACTCATGCTGCAATAAAACTATGGTAAATGTTCGACTCACACTGCAATAAAACTATGGCAAATGTACGACTCACGCTGCTATAAAACTAAATGGTGGCAAAATGTACGACTTACGACTGCAATAAAACTGGCAAATGGCAATAAAAATGCAAATGACTCACGCTGCAATAAAACTATGGCAAATGTACGACTCACGCTGCAATAAAACTATGGCAAATGTACGACTCACGCTGCAATAAAACTATGGCAAATGTACGACTCACGCTGCAATAAAACTATGGCAAATGTAGAACTCGCACTGCAATAAAACTATGGCAAATGTACAACTCACACTGCAATAAAACTATGGCAAATGTAGAACTCGCACTGCAATAAAACTATGGCAAATGTACAACTCACACTGTAATAATACTATGGCAAAAATACGACTCACGTTGCAATAAAACTATGGCAAATGTACAACTCGCACTGCAATAAAACTATGGCAAATTTATAACTCACACCGCAATAAAACTATGGCAAATGTACGACTCACACTGCAATAAAACTATGGCAAATATACGGCCCACGCTGCAATAAAACTATGGCAAATGTACGACCCACGCTGCAATAAAACTGTCTTCTTTAATTACGGAAAACTATACAAAAAAAAAAAAAAATAGCCGTGTTTCTCATCATAGTAGGTTTCATTTCATCTGTTCACTCACCGACGTACAGTAGGTTTTAGGTAAATGTAGCAATATGGATGGCTAGTTCTCGATCGGCTGAAATCAAGGTTTCCGATATTGTAGTCTTACTGTGATAAAATTGCAAAATGTTTCTTCAGCAATTCATCTGAATGCTTATATACACAGACAACCCTTACACCTTCATGTTTAGATCATAAACATGGCGATTTATGTCGATAATATTTCAATACAAGCACATGCATAACGACCTTGTAACGGAAAGTCTGCTCAGGTCCAAAGCAAACGAACTATGTACTTTGAACAATTATTTTTAAATCTCATTTTAAGTACGTAAGTAAAAATGCGCCGAAGTTTCTTCGGCGCAACAGAGTTTTCCGTACAGCCGCTACAGCGCATAATCGAGGCCACCGAAAATGGATCTATCTTTCGGTGGTCTCGGCATAATGCTGTATGAGCCGCGACGCATGAAACTTGAACCACGGCCCAGGCAGGAGCACAATTATGGCTAACTTTAACCTTAAATAAAATAAAAACTACTGAGGCTAGAGGGCTGCAATTTGGTAGGCTGTTTGATGATTGGAGGGTGGATGATCAGCATACCAATTTGCAGCCCTCTAGCCTCAGTAGTTTTTAAGATCTGAGGCCGGGCAGTCAAAGCCGGCACAATGGTTTTCTTTTACAGAAAACTAAAAAGACATCTGGCTATGCGAGAGCCGATATTTTAATAGGCCTGAGGGAGGTAAATGGAACAACCACTACTGTTCTAGCTGGAAGGAGGGAAATTTCAGTTATAACACAGCACGATAGTAATGGTATTGTGGTTTTCTTTCCAGAATACTCTGCATGTCTATTTTGTTTTGTTTAAGCATACAAATAATTATGATAGCTCAGTGCTTGGGCACTAACGGGACCATTTAGCTAAATAACTTGAGCGGCAAAAGTTTAACATCCCATTCAGTTCCCGTCATCCTGTGTTGATGACATACATACGGCATAGAAGGCTAGCCTTGACATACACATTTTTTTTCACTGTTGGGCATTGGAACGATAATTAGAATGAATAAATAAAGGTTACAAGAAAAACGTAATTTTGACTGAAATAGAATGAGTGTGTTCTTAAAAGAAGGTCAGTAAAATACAATACCCGGCGACTCAGTAGCATAGGCCTAGCTTCATAAATCCATACTTCATAATTTAGCTGTAACAATATTGAAAGGTATTTTTCAGTTTCCGGACGTAGACATTACTTCGGTATCATTGAAGTTGTTTTTATATACATGCAATGAAATTGAACAAAGAAAAAAGTTTCAATGATAAGAAAATCTTGTGATATGAACAGTTTTTGAACATAGGTTTATGTGTGGTCTGGGCTATACTAATGAGATAAATTATAATTACTGAAAGCTAATGGTTCGTTTGCGTTTGATCTGAGTAGATTGTTTGATAAAATCTCGTCTTTTCTGTGCTTGTCTTGGTATATTATGAATACAAATCGACGACTTTATGATTTATGTCAAAAGAGCCAAGGTCTCTTTGTCTGTATAAACGTTCAAATACGTTATTGGAGAAATAGTTTGATATTTATCACAATAAGCCAACGATATTGGAAATGTTGACTGTCATCCAATCACGTGCTACCCATGCGCATGTGTCGCATCTTCCCCCGTGGGTAGACAGATGAAATGAAACCGACTATTGTCAAGATAAACTTTTGACATAAGTCTCACACAGTTTATTACTATAAAAACAGGCACACTAATCGTAATGAAGATCTGAAATACTATTATTAAAATAAAAAAAAAACAATATTTGTAAATGTTATATGCTCTGATTTTAGATCTGTTACCTCCGGAGTTCCTCAGGGTTCCATTCTGGGCCCCCTCTGTTTTAATTCATTCATCAATGTTTTGCCACTGGCAGTCGACGCTGAAAAGTTGATGCGGCTTATATTATATTATATTCTTTTAGGATCGAAAAGCTTACCTCTACATAGAAAACTGTCCTAAACCCAATATGCTTGTGCCAAACTCTAAAATTAATAAAATATTTTTTTCCTCACAGAAATTACTTTATTATTTTTCTCTGGCGTGCCATTGAGTGGGTGAATGACTTGAAATGCTTAGGACTAACTAACACTTACTGATATACGTGAGCTTGTTCCGCCCTGAATGTTTTTAAAGCTGCTCTTTGTCTTCCTTACTTGAACAACCATTTGATAGTGCTGGTGCAGTGTCGGCCAGCCAACTCGCCCGCCTCAACTCTCGTATTAATATTATCATCTTAAGGATGATTTGGGCCTGAAATGGTTTGATGGCGTACTGCTTTCAAGGCCAGGAAAGAAGCATGGAAAAAATAAAACTTAGAAAGGAAACAGCCTTTAAAGATACCGGATTTTGAAGTTTTTTAAACTAGTTTATTTTGTGCGAAATATCCTGGTATTCTTTTACTGCTTTATCCACGGCCCTGATATTGTTTGTGAGGTGATTCTTGCCTCACCGAAAAATTGCTACATACTATGGTTTACCATTATTTTTTATCTAGAGTAGTTGACGATATTTTCTTGGTGTATGTAACTCCCTGTAATGGATGATCAATAAATACCTTTGTGCATTAGTAAATTTTTAATATTTTGTGGCTAGTAAGTTTTAACTATGTAGTATTTAAATAACTTGTGTGTTTATTATTTTGATTTCTTTTATGAAACATGTCATCTTATACTGATTATGATAGCACATGATAAAGCTATCATAAGTTGGGTGGCCTTACTATAAATGTATTAAATGCTGTAAAAGTATGTCATTAATAAAGCTAAATTATCATTATTACTACTTATAAAGTAGTAGTGTAGTTTAACGAGACCAAAGAATCCTTTATGATCTCTTATAAAGCTTACCAAAAAAGGATTTGATCTTAAATAAGAGGCGGAAACCTGAGTGCGAGGTCAAAGAAGCTGGACAGCTAAGTAGTAAAGAAACAAAGGGAACTGGTGGCAGTAAAGGGCAGAAAGCATTGCAGCTGGAATTCGAAAAGGCACTACAAGGAAACGTCAAATACCGTCTACAGTGTGTTCAGCAGAGAACACTGTAAGCATAACCCCACTTTCCCTCACCCCTACACACACACACACACACACAAAGACGCGCGCGCGGGCGCATCTTCTTCATCTATTGTTTTTGAAACTTCACTTATCGCTCACCTCTATTTTCCAATCTTGTTCTTGTGTTTATTATGAATATCGCATACAACTCTCTTATCATTTTGTCTCTAGAAAAACGTGCAAACTTTTTATACCCTAATCAGTTTCGTATTCCAATAACACGGGAAAAGATAAAATACTACAACGTCCGATTCATATCATGAAAACAGAAAATATTCCTTCTTAATTTCATCCGAAATGTCAGTCTAGAATAGGATGTGACAAACATAAAACATGTAAAAACTGCCTTGTGAAAATATTATGATTTAAACGCTCGCGTCGTTTTTATTTGCGACTTTCATCTTTTTCATTTTCGTTAATGCTCTTTTTGAAAAACACCCTTGACAAGTTCAAAAAGTAAAATTCCGTTGCTTCAGGAAGCTCAGAGTGCTATGATATGTATGGCATATCAAACAGCAAACAAAAATGAAAATTATCTTAAATGCACTAAAGAAATTATACAAAATAAAAGTTTCTATTTTGTTTCGTTGCCATTTTTCGAACCTTTTGGTCATACAAAGAAATACTGCTTAAACACGCAAAAATCGTTATCAGTCGGATATCATTCAATGTCTCTTTCGTATATTTTCCCAACTTAAGTCCCACATTCTTCAGTGCAAAATTCCTGCTCTATAATAAAGACATCCGAAGGAACAGTACCATTCGTTGAAATACATCAAATCATATCACATGATGCGCACAATTCCTTACGGAAATGAAGAAGACATCTAAAAAAACAGAACATTCAAAGAAATAAGTTGAACCACACTACAGGAAGCTAATTGCAAAATGTCGGCGAGTTCCTGCACTCGGCTGCCGCCCAGAAAAATGTGCACCATTCCGTTTACGTACCAATGTGAATTTCCTTTTTACGCGCTGCGCGCGCGCGCGCCTTGAACTCCTCCGACAACTTTAAAAGCGTAAGCAGGGATTATCTAAACGCATCACTCGCCGAACTAACCACGACTAAATAAGCCGAATAATTCTTTTTAAAAGACTTTCAGATCCATTGAGCTAAAAATCACAGATGTTTCCCCTTGGGTTCCAATAATACAGTCGTATTTAGAGCGGCTGATCACATCGCATATTCACCGGTATTGGATCCTGGAATAAATTCCCTCTGTATTGGGGTAATCTTTTTTTTCTCCCCTGCCAGGATACCCCAGCTGCCGGTTCCAATATTAACTCTTAAATAAGCGTTCGTAGATTCCGCCAATGGCGGCGCCATTGCTGCTGCTAGAGGCGGAAATATACACGTATGACATACGTTCATACATTCGTGCTGGTGGACGACTCCCGCGCAGTGTCGTGCCTGCACGGAAGAGATGACAGTTGTTATTTGTTTATTTACTCATTCGAATTTCATTTGGTTTTTCAGAAGTTTTCAGCTTTACTAAACTATTAAAATCAACCAATAATGAAAACAGTTCACTGTTTGCTCAAAACATTTTTAAATTATTAAAAACAAATCCAGCTTATTAATAATGAAACCACGAATATCAGAACCATTCATTTTATCACAATTAAAAAAAAAAAATACTTATAAGCAAAGTCACTACAACATCAACGGATAAGTAAATGGGAATTAAAAAGTGTCAGAAATTTAAATCATTTCCTCCTGTAAACTTTTCTACAAAACTCTGATTCAAAGCCCACCCAATAAAGCATCACCGAACATTGAAATTAGTACCAAACATATTTCCAAACAAACGGACACAAAAAGGGAATGGGAATAAAAATGAAACGGTAAGATGGTATTTTAATGTTTCTTGTGTATTTGATTGTTATCATCATTTTAATCAGGGTCCAAAAAAACATCAGTGCAAAGCAAAATTACTGTAAAGTGAATTTTGTAATGCCCTTAATATGAATATAATTACGTAAAGCAGATTAGGAAATTCAGCAAAACTATATGTAAGTGACCCACATGTTGAATTTAAAGATTTATCAAAAATTACAAAGTGAATGGCACTAGCCAATTCCCTTCCATTGTCCAGACAGACTGAGGCCCTTCATTACGAAAGCAACAGACAAACAGACCAACAGAATATCGTCCGTAAAGTATCCAATATTTTCTTTTGTAAACCGTCGGTGGAAATGCTGCTTCGCTCCAGCTCATCCATTTGTGTGTTTTATTTTTTTTTATTTTTTTATTTTTAATATCTGGTTCAATGGATCCCAATTGAGTACATAGCTCCGGCGTAATTTGGGAACTATTTCACCCACCTCCCCCTCCCCAAGCCCCCTCTAGAATGTTGACTACCACCGCCTCCCCCACCTCCCTGCCACCTTGCCTCCCTACCCCCTACCGATGTTTAGTTCTCGTCTAAACTGTAGAACATTTTCAGCTTTGAGATTAAAAACGCGATAATAAATAAACTCTCGCAGAGATGCAATTCGCGTTAGGTATTTTTTTTTTTACTTTAAATAGAGGCTCATTATTTTTCATGGCGAGACTCATTCATAAATGGCGATTATGTCTTTACAAACG